>NC_052069.1:33063604-33259470 GCF_015852505.1 Tachyglossus aculeatus | reverse complement strand
GAGTGAATTGAGTGCAGTAGATAGGGTGGCGTCAAAGGTGTCAATTTGAGCATCAAGAAAGGATGGTTTGGGAATGGAGATAATGAATATATACCTTAAATCAACCTATAGGTTTGTAACAAGTAGAATATCAAAACTGTATTGTTATGGTTTGCGTGAAAAACCAAGCTGCTTCCTCTGTGGGAGATGAAACTTAACATACTACAGCTCTGAGCATTAAATTGGTTTCAGAGAAACCCCCTGGTTATGTACAAACTGTGCTTAGATTTAAACTTAATATTTGAGCCTGAGAGAAACGGATCACCATAAACTCAGCTCATCTGTCAGAGACAATGCACAAGGGGATTTAAATGCTACAGAAGCAAGGATTTGGGGACTGGCTGCCAAAGGTGATAAGAATTGAAGCAGATTGGGGAAATTTAAATATAGCTTAATTTAAAATTTAAAGTCATTAGCAGAGTGCTATCATGTCAATGATATGATATAATAATACAGAAAGAGGGCTTAGAGTATTTCATTTGGTAGACTGAAGGAGGTTATTTTATATATCCATAAGCTTGTACCATATCTTTTTATGCAACTCTATTAATTTGCAAACGGTTCTACCATTACAAATGGGACTTGAGCCGAGTGTTTTGATTTTTTTAATTCTAATTTAGTTACCAAATCAAGTAGAAATTAAATGTTTCTAATTTATCTGTGACAGTGATTAGTCACGCTGTAATCTGCAATGGAAGTGCACATAGTGGCTAAAATCACACCTGAGGAACCAAATTTTGACTCTTCCAATGTATGCGTATAAAAATAAAGGCTACATGTGAAAGCTAGAATTCATGGTGGCACCATTCAACTCCTAGACTTAACTATGGACATCTGTCTATGACCTGGGCCCAGTGTATGGTGTCATTTTTTCATGGTATTTGTTGAGCGCTTACCCTGTGCCAGGCACTGTACTAAGTGCTGTGGTAGATACATGCTAATCAGGTTGGATGCAGTCCCTGTCCCCTATGAAGATCACAGTCCGAATCCTCATTTTACATTTTACAGATGAGGTAACTGAGGCACAGAGAAGCTATGTGACTTGCCCAAGGTCACACAGCAGACAGGTGACAGAGCCAGGATTAGAATCCCAGTCCTAGTGACTGTGCTCTCTCCACTAGGCCACACTGAAAAGTGAACAGAGCCCAAATCCTATGACTATAGGATGTATAAAACTAAAATGAATATTCAAAATAATATTTCAAATGTTATTATTATTATTACTATTATTATTGTTGTTCTTATAGTACTGGTTAGACATTTACCATATGCCAAGCATTGTATTAATCATTGAGATAGTTTGAGATTGAGATAGTTACAAAATAAACACAGTCCTTGACTCACATGAGGCTCACAGACTCATGGTCGTGGGTTCTTATCCCGTTTCCGCCACTTGTCAGCTGTGTGACTTCGGGCAAGTCACTTAACTTCTCTGTGCCTCAGTTACCTCATATGTAAAATGGGGATTAAGACTGTAAGCCCCATGTAGGACAACCTGATTACCTTGTATCTACCCTGGCGCTTAGAACAGTGCTTGGCACATAGTAAGCACTTAACAAAAACCACCATTATTATTATTATTATTGTTATTACATATTGAAAGTGTGTTTCTAGAGGTAAGGGTACTCTTTAACTGAACTGTCCCCATAAACACTGATACAGATTTTTTTATGGTACTTATTATGTCCCAGGCACTATTCTAGGTGCTGAGGTTGATATAAGGTAATCAGGTTGGACACATTCTATGTCCTACATGGCTCACGGTCTTAATCATCATTTTAGAGACGAGGTAACTGAGGCACAGAGAAGTGAAATGACTTGCCCAAGGTCACACAGCAGGCAAGTGGCAGAGCTGGGATTAGAACCCAGATACCTCTGACACCCAGGGTCATGCTTTACCCCCTACAGCACTACTTCTCTATACTATCATCCTCCAAGATCATCCTCAGACCGACGACTGTTTCAAGGGCAGGGAATCTGTGGTCCGAATATAGAATGATCTAGAAGGTAGACTCCTGAAACTGTGCTGATGTTGAGCACCATAACTTCCTCTTTCTAAAAGAAAAATGACAAAGACTAACACTGTGAGCTAGTATTTGTGGATAAGTGGATTAGTGTTCATTAGTCATCAATGCTCTTCAAGACATACATTTGCTCATTTTATGTTTTGAACCAGCTGCTAACCACTTTGGGCTGTTTCAGTGGTGGGATGCTACTTAAAAACAGACTGCTACTTAAGCAGTAGACTCTCATAAAAATGCTGTTACTGATATATTGTCATGGCTGGGTTAGCATCGCAAAGTGTGACCTAGTGGAAAAAAACATGGGATGCAAATCAAGAGACCAAGGCTTTGAAGGTGGGAAGAGTAATTGCCCACCTGATATGAAGGAGGGCATTCCAGGCCAGAGGCAGAACTTGAGCAAGAGTTTGGTGGTGAGATAGACAAAACTGAGGCACTGTGTGTATAATAATAATAATAATAATAATGGTATTTGTTAAGCGCTTACTATGTGCAAAGCACTGTTCTAAGCACTGGGGCGGATAAAGGTGATCAGGTTGTCCCCCGTAGGGCTGTCTTAATCCCCATTTTACAGATGAGATAACTGAGGCACAGAGAAGTGAAGTGACTTGCCCAAAGTCACACCGCTGACAAGTGGAGGAGCTGGGATTAGAACCCATGACCTCTGACTCCCAAGCTCAGGCCCTTACCACTGAGCCACGCTGCTTCTCTATGGTGGCATTAGGAGAGTGAAGTGAGTGGGTTGGGTTGTATTAGGATATAAAATATGCCCTGAACTTCTATCTCATCCATCTCACTGCTCATCCTTTGTCCGCATCCTCTCTCTGGACTGGAACTCTTTCCCCATTCACAAGACCACCACTTTCCCCAGATTCAGAGCCAGCCTAATCTCACATCCCCATTAAGAAGTCTTCCCTAATTAAGCCCTCATATCCTCTATCCACTCTCCCTTCTACATCATCTATGCATTTGGAACTACACCCTTTAAAGCCCTTGATATTCAACCAACACTCAGCTCTACAGAACCAAACTTTAAGGAACCCCAACAGTTACAGAATGGGAGGCAGGGAAAGTGCCTGCGGAAGAGACTCAATAAGAGCGGCCAGAGAGCTAAGTAGAGAAGACTGTGTCAGTAATACCAAGGTTAATCAATATTTCCAGGAAAAGCGGTGTTCACAGTGATGAAGACAACTGAGAGGTCAAGGAGGATTAGAACACAGTACAGACTAATGCATTTGGCAAGGATATCACTGGAGACCTTAGAGATGGCAGTTTCCATGGAGTGTAGGCGTAGTCTGGGAGCTTTCAGTCCACTGGGGAGACACGATCATACATAGAACTAAAGTGAGCAGTCTTTCTTCATAAGTAGGATTAACTTTCATTGTCCTGTTTCCCAAGAAGAGTGGTTGGGAAGGGCAAAAACCTCACAGAGTGACACAGAGTACACTCCATCTCCATCACCAATCTACCTCTCCAGCTGTGACTTCTCTCCTTCTCTGCAGTCTCACATTTCTTCCTGCCTCCAGGACATCTCAACTTGGATGTCCCACCGACACTTCAAGCTTAATCTGTCCAAAACATACTCCCACCAAAATTTAGTCCTCAAACTGACACTTCCATCACCATAGTCAGCACCACTTATCTCACAAGCTCCTAACCTTAGCATTATCCTCAACTTCTCTCTCTCATTCAACCCACATATTCAGTATGTCAACAAACCCGTTGGTTCACAGAATTATGAAAATCTACTCATTCTTTTCCTTCCAAACAGTTACCATGTTAATCCAATCACTAATCCTAGCCCACCTTGACTACTCATCAGAATCCCTGTTAACCTCCCTGCTGTCTGTCTCTCCCTGCGTCAGTCCACAGCCCAGAACATTTTCTTACAGAACCATTCCATACATGTTTCCTCTGCCTCAAGAACCTCCACTGGTGTTACCCATCTACCTCTGCATCAAATAGAAACAGCTTACCATCAGCTTTATGCACTCATGCAATCCTACGTTACCTCACTGCTTTCCTATTGTAACCTGATCCACATACTTAGCCTCTATAATGCCAACCTACTCACTACCCTCTTATTTTGCTGTGAACCTCTTGCCCACATCCTGCCTTTGGTGTGAAGTGCCCTCCCTCTTAATATTTGACAGATGATCACTGTCCCTACCTTCAAAACCTTACTAAAAACACACCTCTTCCCAAAGGCCTGTCCCAAATAAACCCTCATCTTCTCTTCTCCCACCCCCTTCTGCATCACCGTAGCTCTTGGATTCACACCCTACATTCCCCTCCCCACCGACCCAGCCCTACAGTGTTTAAGTACATATCTGGAATTTATTTATATTCATGTCTGTCTCTCCCTCTAGACTATAAACTCCTTATAAGCGGGGATCATGTTTACTAATGCTTTATAATGTACTCTCCCAAGAGCTTAACAAAGTGCTCTACACATAATAAGTGCTCAATTTTTTAATGCTATTTGTTAACCATTTAATATGTGTCAAACACTGTTAGGAGTGCTTGTGTAGATACAAGTTAATAATTACATTTGATTGATTGACTGATTGACTGATATTGCCTCTTTGCCCAAACCAAAGGTGACACTTCCGTTAGTACTCCAAATTCACAAAACTGAAATCTGGTTACCGTCTGCTTGAATCCAGTATAATTGACTACGTGGAGATGCGGTTAAAGGCATATTCACTCATTCATTTAATCATATTTATTAAGCACTTACTGCATGCAGACCACTATACTAAGTGCTTGGGAAAGTACAATACAACAATAAGCAATGACATTCCCTGCCCGCAGTGAGCTCACACTCTAGAGGGGGGAGACAGACAACAGCACAAATAAATGAAATTACAGATATATATGTAAGAGCTGGGGGGTTAGGGGAGAGGGGAAGGAGCAAAGGGAGCAAGTCAGGATGATGCATAAGGGAGTGGGAGATGAGGTAAAATAGGGCTTAGTCAGGGAAGACCTCTTAGAGGAGATGTGCCTTCAATAAGGCTTTGAAAGTGGGGAAAGGTAATTTTTGGGTGGATTTGAGGAGGGAGGGTATTCTAGGTCAGAGGCAGGATGTGTGCCAGGGGTCAACATCGAGACAGACAAGATCAGGGCACAGTGAGAAGGATTACACTAGAGGACCGAAGTATGCAGGCTGGGTTGTAGAAGGAGAGAAGTAAGAGGGTGCAATGTGGTGGAGTGCTTTAAAGCCAATTGTGAGTAGTTTTTGTTTGATATGGAGTGGACGAACAACCACTGGAGATTGTTGAGGGGGCAGGGAGGTGACATGTCCTGAACGTTTTTGTAGAAAGATGATCTGGGAAGCAGAATGAAGTATGGATTGGAGTGGGGAGAGGGCAGGAAGTTGGGAGGTCAGCAAGGTGGCTGATGCACATTACTAGGCGGGATAGGATGAGTGATTGTAGTAACGTGGTAGCAGTTAGGAAAGAGAGGAAAGGGCAGATTTTAGCTATGCTGTGAAGGTGGGACTGACTGGATTTGGTGAAGGATTGAATATGTGGTTGAATGAGAGATAGGAGTCAATTATAATGCCAAAGTTATGGGCTTGTGAGATGGGAAGGGTGGTGGTACCAACTACAGCTATGGGAAAGTTAGGAAAAGCACAGGGTTTGGGTGGGAAGATAACAAGCTCTGTTTTGGACTTGTTAAGTTTGAGGTGATGGGAGGACATCCAAGTAGAGCTGTCCTGAAGGCACGAGGAGGTGAAAACCTGGAGAGAGAGAGAGAGAGAGAGAGAGAGAGAGAGAGAGAGAGAGAGAGAGAGAGAGAGAGAGAGAGAGAGAGAGTGAGAGGTAAGGGGAGGAGATACAGATATGGGTATCAACTGCATAGAGATGAACACTGAAGCCATGGGAGAACTTAGCACAGTTTTTCAGATGCAAGTCACTTCACTTCTCTGTGCCTCAGTTACCTCATCTGTAAAATGGGGATTAAGACTGTCCCATGTGGGACAGGGACTGTTTCCAGCCAAATTATATTGTACCTAACCCAGTGCTTAGTACAGTGCCTGATACATAATAAGCACTTTACAAATACCATTATTATTATTATTATTATTATTATTATTATTATTATTATTATTATTATTAACAAATACCATACCATAATTAATTACCAGGATCAGTCTCATTTTCTTAAGGAACAGCTCTGATCCCAAGACAGGAATAATTGAAATAAAATAACAAGTAATGCTAAGGTAAGTAGTAGTCTTGAATCAGGCTAAGAGAATAATAAGCACAGACCAGAAAATGAAACACAACACACACACACACACACACACACACACACACACACACACACACACACACACACACACAGAGAGAGAGAGAGAGAGAGAGAGAGAAAGAGAGAGAGAGCACAACAATGTAATTTATTAGATAGGCCAAAGAGTTTACCTCAGAAAAACTAAAATATGGAAAACTCTAAAATTGGAGCACTGAAGCCTGTATTCAGCAAAACAAAAAGAAATCCCATATTTCCTCCTTGATTCATTTTCTATAACGAAGAACATCCCTAAACAAAAGAATGGGCTTTTTATATAGATTAGTCTGTGATTTATAAGCAACATTTAATTATAAATTATGTTGCCTGAATCCTCAGCCTGTAATCAGAACTTCTGATATTGTTGATGAATTTTTTAAAAAGTTCAAATGAATATTAAATTCTCAAACAGATTTGAACCATATTTCAAATAGCAGCAGGAGAAGAACTCAAAGAATGAAATCTCAAAGAATGAAAGTTTCCACAAAAAATACCATCATTTTAATGTAATGAGTTTAGACTTTTTTTGCTTTGGTTTCATTTTCCATTTCCATCCCTAAGCAAGCCACATTGTTTCCATATGTGACTTCAATTAACTTCTAAAACAATAAAGAAAAGAACTGGGTTTTTTCATTTCTTATCAATAGAAGAAAAATATGAAATAGCCAACTCCCCAAAACAACATTCTGCTTTTTCTATTTCATCAAAAGGACAAGTGACATAAGCAAATGAAAAAAAAATATGAATGGAGGGTAACAGTGCTAGAAGAAGAAATGCTGACTGAAGTGGGCTCCATTTTTTTATTTTTGGTCTCTAACAGAGATGAGTAGTGATTTGTTAAGGCTATCCTATATTAGATATTGCTGAACCACTGGTTAAGCTTCATCGACATTTTAATATTTTTAGCATATTTTATTTATGCTATTTTACTGACCCTGGCACTTGGAGGCTGTTTTTAGCAAAGTGCAATTTTAGCAATCTAATAAATAGCCCATAAATAAAATGCCCAAGCTGCAGTGCCCACACAATCTGTCAGAAAAATGTAATGTCTCAGTAGTATCTACCCTTTAATATGTCTTATTTTATTAGTTTGCCTAATGCTAGGGTGAAAGTCTAATAAAACAAACCTGCCATTTCAAGTGGAGAATAAAAATAAGATGGATACAGATAAATGACCAATAGGAAGAGAACCTTTTTTAGCAGCTAGAGTTCCAATGAGAAATATTGCCTTTTATAACACATTCTAGTTTCCTCCTCTGAATAGAGTTATTGAGTTCAAAATACCGCAGGCATGACAGAGGCAAAAATTGGGGGTAATGATTCTTATGTCCATGCAGAGGCAACCTTTATTTTTTTGCCTATTTCTAGCCTGCATTATGATAGTATAAATTGAACACATGACGTCTCATTTCAAAATGCATTTACCCAAATTTATCAGACTGTTTCCTCTCAGAACACAGACGTTCTTCAACTAAGTTTAACTAGATACATTGTTTGGCAACAATTTTGTCAAGGCAGAAAGTAACCACACACAAATACCCTTTCACTAAACAGTTTGACATGTTTTCATCAAGTTTTTATAGTTCCACCCTACATACACATGGAAAAATGGAAAACAGTATTGCTGATGTATATGGTCATTTCCTGAGAAAAAAAAATTGCTGACCTACTTTATGAAGTTGAAGTTCACATCTATATTGCCCTGCAAAATAATAATAATGATAAAAGATGCACATAAAATTGTGTTGTTCCCTCTAGTTTTATGATCTCAAAATGTTCAATTTCTAAAACCTTTAATAATATAATATAATAATGGTATTTTCTAAGCACTTACTTTGTGCCAAGCACCATTTTAAGCACTGGGATAGATACAAGGTAATCAGGTTGTCCCACATGGGATTCATAGACGTAGTCCCCGTTTTACAGATGAGGTAACTGAGGAGCAGGGATTATTCATTCATTTATTCAATCGTATTTATTGAGCACTTACTGTGTGCAGAACACTGTACTAAGCGCTTGGGAAGTACAAGTTGGCAACCTATAGAGATGGTCCCTACCCAACAATGGGCTCACAGTCTAGAAGGGGAGACAGACAACAAAACAAAACATATTAACAAAATAAAATAAATAGAATGGTAAATATGTACAAGTAAAATAAATAGAGTAATAAATCTGTACAAACATATATTCAGGTGCTGTGGGGAGGGGAAGGAGGTAGGGCGGGGAGATGGGGAGAGGGAGAGGAAGGAGGGGGCTCAATCTGGGAAGGTCTCTTGGAGGAGGTGAGCTCTCAATACCGGTGAGGAGATTAGTGGCAGAGGAGCGGAGGGTGCGGGCTGGGCTGTAGAAGGAAAGGAGGGAAGCGAAGTAGGAGGGGGCGAGGGAATGCAGAGCCTTGAAGCCGAGAGTGAGGAGTTTTTGCCTGATGCGTACATTGACTGGTAACTACTGGAGATTTTTGAGGAGGGGAGTAACATACCCAGAGCCTTTCTGCACAAAGATGATCCAGGCAGTGGCATGAAGTATAGACTGAAGTGGGGAGAGACAGGAGGATGGGAGATCAGAGAGGAGGCTGATGCAGTAATCCAGTCGGGATAGGATGAGGGATTGAACCAGCAGGATAGTGGTTTGGATGGAGAGGGAAGGGCGGATCTTGGCAATGTTGTGGAGGTGAGACCACAGTTTTTGGTGATGGATTGGATGTGAGGGATGAATGAGAGAGCAGAGTCGAGGAAGACACCAAGGTTGTGGGCTTGTGAGACGGAAAGGATGGTAATGCCGTCTACAGTGATGGGAAAGTCAGGGAGAGGGCAGGGTTTAGGAGGGAAGATAAGGAGTTCAGTCTCGGACATATTGAGTTTTAGATGGTGGGCAGACATCCAGATGGAGATGTCCTGAAGGCAGGAGGAGATACGAGCCTGGATGGAGGGAGGGGGAGCAGGGACAGAGCTGTAGATTTGGGTGTCATCAGCATAGAGATGATAGTTGAAGCCGTGGGAGCAAATGAGTTCACCAAGGGAATGAGTGTAGATAGAGAACAGAAGGGGACCAAGAACTGACCCTTGAGGAACCCCTACAGTAAGGGGATAGGAGGGGGAGGAGGAGCCCACAAAGGAGATTGAGAATGAACGGTCAGAGAGATAACAGGAAGACCAGGAGAGGATGGAGTCTTTGAAGCCAAGGTTGCATAGCGTGTTGAGGAGAAGGGGGTGGTCCACAGTGTCGAAGGCATCTGAGATATTGAGGAGGATTAGGATTAGATTAGGATTAGAACCCATGGCATGTGACTCCCAAACCCATGCTCTTTCCACTAAGCCATTCTGCTTTTTGTTAAGTGCTTACTATGTGTACTAAGCACTGGGGTGGATACAAGCAAATTGGGTTGGACACAGTCCCTGTCCCCTGAGGGTTCATAATAATAATGGTATTTATTAAGTGCTTACTATGTGCAAAGCACTGTTCTAAGCACTGGGGAGGTTACAAGGCGATCAGGTTGTCCCACGTGGGGCTCACAGTCTTCATCCCCAATTTACAGATGAGGTAACTGAGGCCCAGAGGAGTTAAGTGACTTGCCCAAAGTCACACAGCTGAGAAGTGGCGGAGTCAGAATTTGAACCCATGACCTCTGACTCCAAAGCCCGTGCTCTTTCCACTGACTAATGCTTCTTCCCCAGTCTCATTCCCTGTTTTACAGGGATTCTAGACACAATAAACCTTCGTGTCGCCAACGACAATATGTCCATTTTTAAAGACCCATTCTCTTTCCTGGTAGTTTCATATTGAGAACTGCAATTTTCATGGTCAATTAAACAAGTACCCTTAGTATAGACAGGGTCTTTCTTAAGTATTGATACATAATGGAATTTCAGTTGTTCATGAACAACAAACTCAAATAAACTGGGTCATTTATTTATTGTATATCTTGGTACAGTATATCAATCTTACTACAATATTGTTGAAATGTACTCTACTATAATACAATATACCATCCTAGAATTAGAATGAAATGTCAAATTAACTGAACACAAAACTCTATTAATAAATAGCTGTGCAGTATCCAGTACATGATTATTTCTGTTTATAATGTTCAAACCCCTTTTTATATTTTGTTGACTAGATCTAGAAGATCTTTTTGTTTGCCATATTACAACACAAAATGCAAATATGACAAAACAATGAGTTGACTCAAGTAAATGTTGATTACCCAAATTACGGGGAATGTTTACAAAGATGCATTGTGCTTCTTTATTTTAACTCCAGAACTTCAGCTAGTCCACCTGATCTTTTGATCCCAGAGATGTAACTAGATATTTCTTCACTTGGGGCAAGTTTCATAAACTGTGCCTCTGCTTTATTTAAGTAAATCAAAGCCAGTTGGGCGATTGGGACTCTTAGAGGATATATTTCAACACCCCTTCCATACATACCCAAGGTTGCTCAAGCGTAGTTACATCACCCTTTGATTCCATTCCCACCCAAGTGTTAATGCATTTGATCCTACCCAGATTACCACCCTTTTCATCATCAACTGCTTTTCCTTTGCTGGCTACTTCCAGCAAAATATGCCAGCACAATCAGAGATTCCCACTCAGAGCCTGAATAGAAAGGTAGAGCAAGATACTTCTACATCTGGGGTAAATTTCATGAACTGCAGCCCCACCATCAAAACCAGCTGTGGGACTGTTACCTCTGGCTCCCAAACCTCTGACCAGGCCAGGTGTACAAACCCCCACCCTAGCCATGCCCAATAGCTGAAAAGATTGCTTCTCAGAGTTTGTAATGAACTAGCTTCCAAGTAAGTTGGCTTGCCCCTCAGTCAAGAACAATCCAGAGTTGATTAACTTCCTTCTATTGTATTGTTTTTGTCTTCATCTGAAATCTTATTTGATTATTCACCTTGGCATAATGAACATAGTTCTTATTGTGTCTAAACCAACCAATAGTATTTTGGGAGTACATACTATGTGCTGAGTACTTACTATGTGCTACCTTGCTCATTCAAGCTCTCAATCCTATCCCATCTGGATTACTGTAATCAGCCTCCCTCTCCAATCTCCCATCCCTCCTGTCTCTCTCCCACCTTCAATCCATACTTCACGCCGCTGCCCGGATTGTCTTTGTCCAGAAGCACTCTGGGCATGTTACTCCCCTCCTCAAAAATCTCCAGTGGGTTACCAGTCAATGTATGCATCAGGCAGAGAACTACTCCACACCCTCAGCTTCAAGGCTGTCCATCGACCTCACCCCCCCTCCTACCTCACCTCCCTTCTCTCCTTCTCCAGCCAGTCCGCCACCCTCCACTCCTCTGTCACTAATCTCCTCACCATGCACCTCGTTCTCGCCTGTCTCACCATTGGACCCCCGGCCCACGTAATCCCCCTGGCCCTGTATGCCTCCCTCCGCACATCGCCAAGCTAGCTCTCTTCCTCCCCTTCAAGGCCCTACTGAGAGCTCACCTCCTCCAGGAGCCTTACCAGACTGAGCCACACCTCCTTCCTCTCCCCCCTCCTCCCCCCTCGCTATCCCCCGCCTTACCTCCATCCCCTCCCCCACAGCACCTGTATATATATGTTTGTATGTATTTATTACTCTATTTTATTTGTACATATTTTCTTCTATTTATTTTATTTTGTTAATATGTTTTGTTTTGTTCTCTGTCTCCCCCCTTCTCTAGACTGTGAGCCCACTGTTGGTAGGGGAACCATCTCTATATGTTGCCAACTTGTACTTCCCAAGCGCTTAGTACAGTGCTCTGCACACAGTAAGCGCCTCAATAAAAAACAATTGAATGAATGAATGAATGAATGCTGAGACTTGCATTAAATGCATGGGTGAGTACAATAGAGTTAGTAGTTAGGATCCCAGCCCTGAAGGAAATTACAATACAGCAGGCAGACTGAGTAAAGGAAATCAGAAGACTAGAATCCAAGAATCATCTTGATGTAGATCTACCTTAAGAATACATTTCTTATCCATCTCCTTTTCCAGTGTTACACCATGTCCCCTCTCTTTGATGTAGCTCCAGGCCCTCCATGTACAGGGGTGGAGAGAGGGGGGAGGAGGGAGAGGCCCAGGGTACCTGGGGTCATCTTCCATCTGGGCAGTCCCGGGTCTCTGGTGGGCAGGGCTGGGGGAAGATAAACCCTTCCCTTTTCTTAGTCCCCTCAGGCATCCATGTGCTGAGAGCGGGCCCTTCCCTCTGATGTGATCCTGGCTTCCGGGGGTGAGGGGCCTGATGGCCTCAGTGTCCCTCACCCTCAGTGATCTTAGGTTCCCCATGATGGGGGGGGTTGGGGATTGGGTGTATGGTGATGGAGACCATCCCCTTGACTCAGTTTTTTTTGTGGCCCCTGTCTTGCTGGAGATAGTGCTGGGATGGTGGGTGACCCTTCTCTTGTGTGATCCCAGGCCTCCAGGGTAGGGTAAGGGGCTTGAAGTGCTTGGTGTCCCTTCCCTCAAGTGATCTAGGCTCTGGCAGTTGGAGGAGGTTACGGGGTAGGCAGCGAACATCCCCTTAACTCAGTTTTAGGCTCTGTTTACTGAGTGGGCTCTGTGGTGGTTGACGATTTGGTCCCGAAGTGTGTTTAATGTTGGGGGTGTGGGAGGGTTAGTGATCGTTCACCTCTATGCATGGACCTGGATGGTTTGCCCTACCTGAGGCCTCTGGTGACAGTGTTGCTGCTCTCACCAGCCCTGTGCCATCGCTGCCATCATGAGTCTATTCAGGGACTAATTCCAAAACCTACCTTCCCCTCTCCAGCCCCCGACCTGTCTTGTCTGCGGTTTGAATTTCCTCTTATCTGAAGGACATCTCTGTTTGAATGTCCCTGCTGACACCTCAAACTTTACACATCTAAAACAGAACCCCTCATCTTCCCACCCAACCCTGTCCACCCCAGTTTTTCAATCAATCAATCATATTTATTGAGAGCCTTGCTTTGTGCACAAGCAATTTACTAGGAGTTTGGGAGAGTACAATGTAGCAGAGTGGCAGACACGTTCCCTGGTAACAACAAGTTTATAGTCTAGAGGAGGAGGCAGACATTAATATGAATAAATAATAACAACAATAATAATAATGATGGCATTTTTTAAGCACTACTATGTGCAAAGCACTGTTCTAAGTACTGGGGGGGATACAATGGGATCAAGTTGTCCCATGTGGGGTTCACAGTCTAACATCCTCACTTTACAGATGAGGTAACTGAGGCTCAGAGAAGTTAAATGACTTGCCCAAGGTCACATAGCAGACAATGTGGTGGAGCCGGGATTCAAACCCCATGACCTCTGACTCCAAAGCTCGGGCTCTTTCCACTGAGCCATGCTGCTTCCTCACTGATTTGTGCATAGTGCTCAAATCCCAAATTTGGCATTTGAATTTTGAAAAATGCCACAATTTGGGCTTGTGTGTTGCCAACGGTGGTGAGAATATCAGTTGGAGTACTGGGTTTGGTGGAAAAATGAGGAGCTCTGTTTTGGACAGGTTAAGTTTGAGGTGTTAGTGACGACATTCCAAGGAAAGATGTACTGAAGGTAGAAGGAATGCAAGACTGCAGAGAAGGAGGAATCAGGGAGTCATCTGCTGGTTCAGGATATGGATACTCCAGTATACTCCTCACTCTCGGCTTCTCGCTTCAAGGCTGTCCATCACCTTGCCCCCCTCCTACCCCTTACTCCTTTCTCCCCTTCTATAGACCAGGCTGCCCCCGTCCACTCCTCTGCCACTGAACCTCTCACTGTACATTGTTCTTGCCTGTCCCGCCGTCGACCCCCCGGCCCACATCCTTCCCCTGGCCTGGAATGCCCTCCCTGCAAACATCCTGCCCAAGCTAGCTCTCTTCCTCCCTTCAAAAACCCCTACTGAGAGCTCATCTCTCCAGGAGGCCTTCCCAGACTGAGCCCCCCTTTTTCCTCTCCTCCTCCCCATCCCCCCCACCCTACTTCCTTCCCCTCCCCCACAGCCCTTGTATATATTTGTACAGATTTATTACTCTATTTTACTTGTACATATTTACTATTCTATTTATTGTTAATGATGTGCATATAGCTTTACGTTCTATTTGTTCTGATGATTTTGACACCTGTCTACATGTTTTGTTTTGTTGTCTGTCTCCCCCTTCTAGATGTGAGCCTGTTGATGGGTTGGGACCATCTCTATATGTTGCCGATTTGCACTTCCCAAGCAAGCACTTAGTACAGTTGCTCTGCACACAGTAAGTGCTCAATAAATATGATTGAATGAATGAATGAAATGAGTATGGAGCAACGGATATGGCTGTAGTTGGGGACATAGAAGGGACCCAGAACTGAACCTTAAGGGACTACCAAGGAGTGGGAGGCAAATGAAGAGCCCCATGAAAGAAATTGAGACTGAGCAGACAGAGAGATAGGAGGAGAACCAGGAGAGGACAGTATCAGTGAGGACAAGGTTGGATAATTTTTCTAGGAAAAGGGGGTGTTAGTGTAGAAGGCAGCTAAGAGGTTGAGGCAGAGTGGATGGAGTAGAGGCCATTGGGGTATGTCAAAAAGGAGTTCTTTGGTGACCTTTGAGAAGACCAGTTCCAGTGGAGTTGAATGGGGAGAAAGCCAGATTGGATGGGGTCATGGAGAGAATTGCAGAAGAAGTGGAGACAGCAGTGAAGACAACTTGCTCAGGAGTTTAGAGTGTAATGGTAGGAGGCTTCTTCCCAATGCTGCAAGACAGCTCTAATACCATTCTTCCTGTCTCACAAGCCATTAATCTTGGCATTATCCTCGATTCATCTCTCTAATTCAACCCACAGGTTCATTCTGTCACAAAATCCTGGTGGTTTCTACCTAAACAACATCTCTAGAAATTTGCCCTTAACCTTCTGTACAAACCTGTACCCCCACTGGTCCAAGCGCATCAACAATTTCCACCTTGACTACTGATCGGCCTCAATGCTGACCTCCCTGAATACTATCTCTGTCTCTCCACAGTCCATAATTCACTCACTGCCCGGATCATTTTTCTGAGAAACCATTCAGGCATATCTCTCTAAGAAGCAACATTGACTAGTGGTTAAGCCCGGGCATCAGCCTCCTGCCTCGCCTAACTTCCTCATAGGCTGAAGCCTCCTTCACAGATCATTTTTCTAAAAACCCATTCAGTCCTTGTTTCCTCACTCGTCAAGAACTTCTAGTGGTTGCCCATCCACCTAAGCATCAAACAGAAACCCTTTACCATTGGCTTTAAAGCACTCAGTCATCTTGACCCGTTCTTCCTTATCTCATATATTCCCTACTACAATCCAGCATGTTAATTTTACTCCTGTATCACCAACCTACTCACTGTACCTCAATCTCATCTGTCTCATCACCGAATCCCTGCTTGCCCAGGTCCTCCTTCTGGAAATTAGGGCTATGGGACTGTTAACTGTAATACAGTAAGCTCCTTATAGACAGGGAACATGCCTGTCAACTCTATTGTAATGTATTCTCTTGAGCACTTACGGCAACTCACACAAGGGGTTTGGAGAGGAATGATTGGAAGGAGATGGGGCAATAATTGGAGGCGGCCATAGGGTCATGGAGGGGGCCATAGGTCATACATCAGCATGTTTGAAATCATAGGGGAAGAAACCACAGTAGACAAAACATTTGAAGATGGCTGTCAGGGAGGGGAAAAGGGAGGTCTTATTAGGTTGAGAAGGGGTACCATTGGAGGCATAGATTTTGAGAGAAGTAGCATGGCTTAGTGGAAAGACCATGGGCTTAGGAGTCAGAGGTCATGGGTTCTAATCCCAGCTCCGCCACCTGTCAGCTGTGTGACTTTGGGCAGGTCACTTCACTTCTCGGTGCCTCTGTTACCTCATCTGTAAAAAGAGGATTAAGACTGCGAGCCCCATGTGGAACAACCTGAGAAAGAGCATGGACTTTGGAATCAGAGGTCATGGGTTCAAATCCCGCTCTGCCAATTGTCAGCTGTGTGACTTTGGGCAAGTCACTTAACTTCTCTGGTCCTCAGTTACCTCATCTGCAAAATGGGCATTAAGACTGTGAGCCCTACGTGGGACAACCTGATCACCTTGTAACCTCTCCAGCGCTTAGAACAGTGCTTTGCACATAGTAAGCACTTAATAAATGCTATCATTATTATTATTCCAGTGCTTAGGACAGTGCTTGGCACATAGTGAGCGCTTATCAAATGCCATTTTTATTATTATTATGATGATGATGATGGGAGATTTCCTCTTGATATACTGCTGGGAAAGATGGATGAATCTAAGAGTGTGCAGGAAGAGAGCATGCCACTGAAGATTAGCAGGGCAGATTTTATGATGACTACACCTGATAGCATCATTTAGCAAGAAAGGCACATGGCCAGGTCATTAGGGTAAGAGATGTTTGAGAAGGGGTACAGGGGGTTTGAGAAGAGAGTTAAGGATCTGAAAATAACTGGCAAAGGACAGCAGGGATGGCTCAGGGAGAAGGGGGTTGGGGGAGAAGTGCAAAGGGGGGCATGGTAGGACACAAGGGTGGGGTGTGAAAAGTCAGGTTAGATTAGAGAGAGGGGATTGCGGAGACATGGTGGTGCCATAGAAATTTACAAAAATATTTACAGAAATATAATTATACATTTCTCAATAAAACTGAATTTGGGTATTATTGTTTAACAGGCACTGACAGATAACCACATGTTAACTCTGGCAATACTACAGTCCCCAAACAAACCTATGACTCTATATTTATCTCTCCAGGTTCCCCCTTCGAAAGTGCCAAGCAAGTGGAATTTGAAACTAGTCCTATACGTGCAGAAAAAAAAAAATAATCTGAGACCAATTTTAGACAGTTCCCCCTGGCATAGTCAGAAGGTGAATTTCTTTTGCCTTATCGAAGGAGCAGCTGCCTGTACAAGTTCAGCCGATAAATTGTGCCAGGATGGGGAGAAGGAAGATATGATTATCAACTATGTGGGGCCTTTGCACAAGCTGGTAATTATACTGTGCGGCACTGAGCAATCCAGATAGAGCTGAATGAATTCCTTAGAAATAGATAGCAAAAACATTACTGGCCCTCAAAAATTAAAAAAGAAGTCGTGTACATTAAAAATGATTGTTGTTTTGAAACTGATCTGAAATATATAATAAATGGCATATTTTCCTGCTCTATGAATTTCATCATTTTTATTAAAAATACAGTAAGGTAATTCAGTGGAGTGACAGTTCACCAAATGAATTAGAACACAGCATAATTATCCTTAATAATTCAAAATTAGTCCAGATAAGACTGGGGATCATAGTGTCTAATGATAGCGGTATCTATCTGCTTAGGATGCACATGCCATCGGAAAAGTTGAGATGTGAGTTTTGAATAGATGGATAATATGGTGTGTGACAAAATTTAGGAGATTACGACATCAAGCTGGTACCCAATCCATCTGTTATTCAATGTAGGACAGAGGACATATTGTTATGGTGATTAAGACAGGTGGTACTTCATTTGATATCACAGCTGTGCAAAACTTCCTTGACGAAACATAAAACCATGTGAAACATTCTTGGTTCGGGTTCGCACAAAAAAAAAAATTCAGAAGCAGCTGGGTTATGTTCTAAAATCTTTTCTTGGGACTGTGAGTCTTTAGTTGGAATTGGAAATTAAATCTTTTGTACTAGGTGAAAGTCTGAATCCTTTCAAAATTTGGGATCCTGGGGATGCTTCCTGTTTGCTTTTGGTTTGCTATGAAGGTCAGTGATGGGTTGTCTGGGTCAACAAATGAATGGCCTCTAAGGAGAGAGGCCAGTAGCAGTGCCATTTCAGAGAATCAATCAACAAAGCCAGGTCCATTTTTTTTTAAATAGTATTTGTTAAACATCTACTGTGTGCCAAGCACTGTACTTCATGCTGGGAAGATACATGTTCATCAGGTTGGACACAGTTCCTGTTCCGCATGGGGCTCACAGTCTAAGCCCATATTCGAGCACTATGCAATTCTAAAATTGTACAGAACATGTGGGGCAAGAAATAGGCTTTCCCAAAGTGCTCCCATAGTACTCGAAGCAATGACTGGAAAGCTTCACACTAATTACTTGCTAAAAAACAATTCTTGGCTTTTCTTACAAAAATAATTTTCATTATAATCATCATCATCATCAATCATACTTATTGAGTGCTTACTGTGTGCAGAGCACTGTACTAAGCGCTTGGGAAGTACAAGTTGGCAACACATTATAATAAATGTGAACCTTTCTGGTACTGCTATTCAAGTTCCTAAAAGTTTCTTTACACTCCCTGGCTACACTTTACCCCCATCTTTCCCACTTGCCACCTAGTGGGAATAAGTACCAGTAGTAGGAATTGATCAATCGGTGGTATTTATTTAGCACTTACTGTGTGAGAAGAACTGTACTAAGCACTTGGGAGACTACAATATAGCAGAGGTGGTAGATACGTTCCCTGCCTACAACGAGTATACAGTCTAGAAAATAATATATTATATGCAAAAGAATAATCATAATGATAATTGTGGTATTTGTTAAGTGCTCACTGTGTACCAGGCACTGTACTAGGTGCTGGGGTGGATGCAAGAGATAGGGTTGGACACAGTCAGTGTCTACATGTCGCTCATAGGTCTCAGTCCCCATTTTACAGATGAGGTAACGAGGCAGGTCACAGAGCAGAGTGGATAGAGGAACGGGACTGGGTTCTAATCCAGGTGTGCCACCTGTCTGCTGTGTGTCCTTGGACAAGTCCACTTAACTTCTCTCTGGGGCCTCAGTTCCCCTCACCTGTAAAATGGGAACTAAGACTGAGAGCCCCAAGTGGGAGAGGGGCTGGCATTTTCATTCATTCATTCATTCAATCGTATTTATTGAGCACTTACCTTGTGGCACGAGCACTGTACTAAGTGCTTGGGAAGTACAAGTTGGCAATCATATAGAGACGGCCCCTACCCAACAGCGGGGTTCCACAGTCTAGAAGGGGGAGACAGACAATGAAACAAAACATATTAACAAAATAAAATAAATAGAATAAATATGTACAAGTATAAATAAATACATAAATACAGTAATAAATATGTACAAAACATATATACATATATACAGGTGCTGTGGGGAGGGGAAGGAGGTAAGGCGGGGGGATGGGGAGAGGGAAGAGGGGGAGAGGAAGGAGAGGGCTCAGTGTGGGAAGGCATCCAATCTATCAACCTGTATCTACCCCAGCACTAAGAACAGTGCTTGGAACATAATAGGCACTTAAACAAATACCTTAATTATATTGAGACCTGTGTGCCCCACATTGGGCAGGGACTGTGCTCTAACCTGATTTGCTTGTATCTGCCTCAGCACATAGTACAATGCCCTAGCATATGGCAAGTACTTTAACAAATACCAAAACTATGAAATATTAGGCGGTGGAAGCTGGTATCAGAACCATGACCTTATGAACTGTAGGCAATGAGCTCTATCCACTATTCCTTGCAAAAGAAATCACTCAAGACAGGAAGAGCATCATTAATCAACCTCTATTTAGGTACAAAAGTACATTAATGCCTAATGAATTAAGTTTAAACCAATTGATAATGATAATGAGCGACATCATTAATGGCATCACTAGCTACAGGTAATTGACTAGGGAGGGCTAAGATGCATTCTATCGGATGTAGGTATATAAAATGGTTCTGTTGGAATCACAGAAAATTATGAATCCTCTCTTGAATGAAAAGGTTCTCTGAAGATTAGCTGTGAGAGATTAAAGAGTCCTGAAGATAGGGAGGAAAGAGAGTTTGACCTAGTCAGTGCACCTGCCAAAATAATTGGAAAATTCTATAATATTTATGATATTTGTTAAGTACTTAACATTGCTAAGCACAGGTTCTAAGCACTGGGGTAAATACAAGGTAATCAGGTTGTCCGACATGGGGCTTACAGTCTCAATCCCTATTTTACAGATGAAGTAAATATGCGGCACAGAGAAGTTAAGTGACTTGCCCAAGGTCACACTATCCCTTTGGTTGTGAGCTTTAAAGACAACGGATTCTAAATTTCCTCTTCCTCCTGTTCTAGCACAGGTTCTACACACCCTTGAAGTGATTTCCACTGATGTCTGCTTTGAAAATTCATCAATCATATTTAGTGAGTGCTAAGACAGAGCACTGTATTAAGCACTTGGAAGAGCACAGTATAACGGAGCTGATAGATATGTTCCCTACCCACAGCAAACTGACAAGCTAGAAGGGGTAGAACAGACATTAATGTAAATAAATTATAGAAATGTACACAGGGAAATAATCCCATCTCTTCTGTGCTCTTTTTCCCCTAGCCCACCCTTCCCATCCTCATTCCCATCCATACCCCAAACTCAATTGTCTAGTCATCTCCCACCCCTCATTTCTATTCATAGTCTTTAAACTACTATTTAGCTTTTAAACAGCTCCACTGCAACAGGAGTACATCATATACTTTTCTGTTCCTTCCACCACTAATCCCATCTTGGGGCTTGCAGCCAGCCATTCATTCAATCATATTTATTGAGAGCTTACTGTGTGCAGATGACTGCAGTAAGCACTCGGAGCCATCTTGGGCTTCTGCAGAAACCCCCTCTTCCTTCTTTGACTTGCATCTTTTTTCCCTCTGCCACATCCTCTTACATTTCTGCTGGCATCATCTGCTTCCCCGCAACCCTCCCTGATTCCCTCCAAATCCCAGGCTTGTGGTATTGGGAAGGTGGGGACCATGGGTTGCAGAGAGAGGTGGGGTGGTATCAGCAGCAGCATGTTTCCCAGTGGAACCCAGAGATTTAGCGCAGCTAAAAAGATGAATAAAAATTAAAAGAATGGAAATTAGGGAGGGAACTAGTGTAGGTTAGTGGAAACATCACAGGCCATGGCTATCAGACCTGTATATATGTATATATGTTTGTACATATTTATTACTCTATTTATTTTACTTGTACATATTTATTCCATTTATTTTATTTGGTTAATATGTTTTGTTTTGTTTTGTTGTCTGTCTCCCCCTTCTAGACTGTGAGCTCGCTGTTGGGTAGGGACCGTCTCTATATGTTGCCAACTTGTACTTCCCAAGAGCTTAGTACAGTGCTCTGCACACAGTAAGCGCTCAATAAATACGATTGAATGAATGAATGAATGATTGTAATGCAGGTTCTTCCAGTTGTCTGCTGGGAGACCTTGGGCAAGTCACTTAACTTTTTGGTACCTCAATTTCCTCATCTGTAAAATGGAAAGTAAGTACCTAATAATGTTGTATTTGTTAATCACTTCCTCTCTGTCAAGCACTGTAAGTTCATCTCTAGACTGTAAGCTCATGGTGCGCAGGGAATCTGTCTGTTTATTGTTGCATTGTACTCTCCCAAGCTCTTAATACAGTGCTCTGCACAGAGTAAGCATTCAATAAATATGATTGAATGAATGAATGTACTAAGCACTGAGGTAGAATCATAATGACCAGGTAAGAAACAGTTCCTGTGCACCTGTGAGCCTAAGTAGACTGTAGAGTGTATGTCCAACAAGGGACAGGAATTTGTTTACCAACTCTTTTAAACTGTACTCTCTCAAGCACATAATACAGTGCTTTACCCACTGTAAGTACTCCATCTCTAGACTGTAAACTCGTTATGGGCAAGGAAAGTGTCAACTAATTCTGTCGCACTGTACTCTCCCAAGCAATTAATACAGTGCTCTGAATAAATACCACTGATTGATTGATTACATATAACTGGTTGATTGATTAAATATAACTGATTAGAAGAGAGAACAGGGATTGAATTTCCATTTTACAAATGAGGAAACTGAGACACAAAGAAGTTAATTGACTTCCTTGAGGTCTTAAAACAGACAAGTGCTGGAGACAGGATCAGAACCCAGGTCATCTGAATTCCATGCCCATGTTCCTTCTGGCAGGCCATAAAACTTCCCACTCTCCTAGCCTTTCCTTTCTGCCATTCCTTTAGTCTGTCAGTCCTATTGGACAGGGACTGGGTTTGGTCTGATTATCCTACATATGGCCCAGTGCTTTGCACATCGTAAGTGCTTAACAAATGCCTCAGTCATGATACCCATGCATACATATACACACAAGCACACATAGGTATACATAGGTTGCTCTGCATACACATATACATATATGCAATGTGCATATATCTGTATCTACATATATATAATAATAAAATAATAATAATAGTACAGTGCCTGGCACATAGTAAGCACTGAACAAATACCGCAATTATTAGCCTCGCTATTTTTATCATCCTCTGTGCCTCAGTTCTCCCGTTCTCCCTCCTCCTTAGACCCTGAGATACATGTTTTGTTTTGTTGTCGGTCTCCCCCTTCTAGACTGTGAGCCCGTTGCCGGGTGGGGACCGTCTCTAAATGTGGCTGACTTCTACTTCCCAAGCGCTTAGTACAGTGCTCTGCACACACTAAGCGCTCAATAAATACGATTGAATTGAATGAATGAGTGAACGAATGATAATAATGATAATAGCGACTGTTATTATATTATTATTGTTATCATAATCACCACCATCATATATTGGATACGACTGGCTATACAGTCCCATACAGGACAGAAGTTGCACAGTGTACATTCTTTCTAGACAAAGAAGCAAAATTTGCTGTATTGATGGGTAACTCTAGAACCTGTCTCAACTTCATCCCCATTCACTGCCATCTCACTTCCCTTTCTCAGGATGTAAGTACTTGTGTTTTTGACATTTATTTAAAAACAAATTCCCAAAGACTTGTAGCATAATAGCCATAAGAGAAGCACCGAGCTGTTTTACGAGGCAATAATCCGGTTCTCTTATTGCAATACCCTAACCAGCCTTCAGCCTTATAGTTTATCCACCCGGGAACCAGATTATTGCCTCGTAAAACAGCTCAGTGCTCCTATTATGGCTTAAATATAATTGTATTTAAAGACATTGTTGATTCCACTTAGCAAAATTAGTTTTTATCTTATTTCATCATAACAGTAGCTTCTAATAACCTTGGTAATTTTTCATGGAACTCCTAGTGATAATCATGAATCTAGAAAAAATAGATAAGGAAATCCAAATTTTCCTGTTTTAGAAATTTTTGCACTTTCACTTGGTCCATTTCACTTGTTCCATTTTTTCCATGCTATTATTTTTCAATAAATATGGATTAAATAAAAAAACTTAAATTATGTATTTCAGTATGGCAAGGGAACAGATAATTCATCGTTAAAAATGGAAATATTTTTTTTTAAATCCCCCTCATTCACACAATTTTTTTTATTTCCTAAATTCTTAAATAGTACACAACATTCTGGAATGCCATTAGCAAACTGACTGAGTTTCAGCCAAATAGTCTCCAGAAATGAGTGACTGCAGTATATTTTTCAGGAGCAGAAAATGAAGATGTTTATAGATCAGGGGCTAAAGGATGTTGAGCCATTCATGGATGGTACAAGTTTCTCAGGAGGCTTAAAAAAAACTTAACCATTGTTTATAAACATTCAAACTCCATACTTTCGAAATTGTAAGTATCTTATTTTTATTGGGAGAATGACCAGGCTGTTTTTTGTTGCAATACTTTTTTGATTAGGAATGACACATTTCCATTCTATACTTTTTGGGAAGTATGAAATGTCCTCTGGGCACCAATTAAGACAATGTCCAGCATTTTGGTGACCTACCAATCAGAGTTTTAACTCAGGTTAAATCTGTCCAAAACTGAATTTCTTATTTTCCCACCCAAAACCTGTTCATTCACTCATTTATTCAATTGTATTTATTGAGCGCTTCCCACCCGAAATCTGTTCATTCACTCATTTATTCAATTGTATTTATTGAGCACTTACTGTGTGCAGAGCAGTGTACTAAGCACTTGGAAAGTACAATTTGGCAACAAATAAAGACAATCCCTACTGTTCTCCTGTTGTCTTTCCCATCACTGTAGACAGCACCACTAACCTCCCTTTCTCACGTGTAACCTTGGCATTATCCTCGACTCATCTCTTTCATTGCACCTGCATATTCAATCTGCCAGCAAATCCTGTCAGTTCTACTTTCACAACACTGTTAAAATCCATCCTTTCCTCTCCATCCAAACTGCTACCATGCTGATCCAAATGAAACAACATGGCCTAGAGGATAGAGCACAGGCCTGGGAATCAGAAGGACCTGGGTTCTAATCCTGGCTCCGCCACTTCTCTGCTGTGTTACCTTGGCCAAATCACTTAAATTCTCTGTGCCTCAGTTACTACATCTGTAAAATGAGGATTAGGACTGAGAGCTCCATGTGGGACAGGGACTGGGTCCAACCTGATAACTTGTATCTACCCCAGCACTTAGAACAGTGTTCAACACACAGTAATATCTTAATGAATACCATTATTATTATCATCATCATCATCATCATTATTATTATTATCCTATTTTACCCTGACTACTGCATCTGAGATAGATGAGATTGGGGCACAGTAAGTAAGATGGCCCTAGAGGAGTGAAGTGTGGGGTTGGGCTGTAGTAGTACAGTGCTAAGTGCTTAGTACAGTGCTCTGCACACAGTAAGCGCTCAATAAATACGATTGATGATGATGATCTGTCTCCTTGCTGACATCTCGGCCTCTTATCTCTCCCCCATCTAATTCATTCAATTGTATTTATTGAGCGCTTACTGTGTGCAGAGCACGTACTAAGCTCTTGGGAAGTACAAGTTGGCATATTTAGAGACGGTCCCTACCCAACAGCGGGCTCACAGTCTATAATACTTCCCTTTGCTGTATAGGTCATTTATCAACAAAACTGTTCAGTCCATGTCTCCCCACTCAAGAACTTTCAAACCTTCAATAGCTCTCCATCCACCTCTCCATCAAACAGAAATTCCTTACCTTCGACTTTAAAGCACTCAATCATCTTGCCCCATCCTACCTCACCTCACTAATAAAAATCTCAAAAATCTCCAGTGGCTACCAATCAATCTGCGCATCAGGCAGAAACTCCTCACCCTGGGCTTCAAGGCTGTCCATCACCTCGCCCCCTCCTACCTCACCTCCCTTCTCTCCTTCTCCAGCCCAGCCCGCAACCTCCGCTCCTCCACCGCTAATCTCCTCACCGTACCTCGTTCTCGCCTGTCCCGCCGTCGACCCCCGGCCCACGTCATCCCCCGGGCCTGGAATGCCCTCCCTCTGCCCCTCCGTCAAGCTAGCTCTCTTCCTCCCTTCAAGGCCCTGCTGAGAGCTCCCCTCCTCCAGGAGGCCTTCCCAGACTGAGCCCCTTCCTTCCTCTCCCCCTCGTCCCCCTCTCCATCCCCCCATCTTACCTCCTTCCCTTCCCCATAGCACCTGTATATATGTATATATGGTTGTACATATTTATTACTCTATTTATTTATTTATTTATTTATTTTACTTGTACATTTCTATCCTATTTTATTTTGTTGGTATGTTTGGTTCTGTTCTCTGTCTCCCCCTTTTAGACTGTGAGCCCACTGTTGGGTAGGGACTGTCTCTATGTGTTGCCAATTTGTACTTCCCAAGCGCTTAGTACAGTGCTCTGCACATAGTAAGCGCTCAATAAATACGATTGATTGATTGATTGATTGATTGATTAATATTCTACTACAGCCCAACGCACACACTTCACTCCTCTAGGGCAATCTTACTTACTGTGCCCCAATCTCATCTATCTCGCTACCAACCCCTTTCCCATGTCCTCCGTCTAGTCTGGAACTCCCTCCCCCTCCATATACACCAGACCACCACTCTCTCCACTTTCAAAGCATTATTAAGGTCACATCTCCAAGGGACCAGTCCTGGATTAAGCTCTCCTTTCCCCAGCTCGCTCTCTCTTCTGTGTTGTCTATGTATTTGTGACCTTTGCACGTTCGATATTAGTCCACAGCCTTGTGGATAGAACGTGGCGTGGAAATCAGAAGGACCTGGGTTCTAATCCCAACCTCGCCACTTATCGGCTGTGTGACCTTGGGCAAGTCATTTCACTACTCCACCTCTCATCATCATCATCATCAATAGTATTTATTGAGCGCTTACTGTGTGCAGAGCACTGTACTAAGCGCTTGGGAAGTACAAGTTGGCAACATATAGAGACAGTCCCTACCCAACAGTGGGCTCAAAGTCTAAAAGACTCCTCCATCTCCACCTCAACTCCTTCCCTTCCCCACAGCACCCGTATATATGTATATATGTTTGTACATATTTATTACTCTATTTATTCATTTATTTTACTTGTACATATATATTCTATTTATTTTATTTTGTTAATATGTTTTGTTTTGTTCTCTGTCTCCCCCTTCTAGACTGTGAGCCCACTGTTGGGTAGGGACCGTCTCTATATGTTGCCAACTTGTACTTCCCAAGCACTTAGTACAGTGCTCTGCACACAGTAAGTGCTCAATAAATATGATTGATTGATGGATTGATTCTCTTGGCCTCAGTTCCCTCATCTGTAAAATGGGTATTAAAGACTAGGAGCCTCATGTGGGACGTGGACTGTGTCCAACTTGATTTTCTTGGATCTACCCCAGCGTCTAGTACAATGCCTGCTAAACAGTAAGTGCTTAATAAATACTATAAAAACCCACAGCAATTATGTGCATTAAATTATATATAACAAATTACTTATTTATTCATATTATTGTGTCTCTCCCCCTAGACTGTAAACGTGTTGTGGGAAGAGAATGAGTCTGCTAATTTTGTTTTATTGTACTCTCCCAAACACTTAGTACAATGCTCTGCACATAGTACAGTGCTAAGTGATTAGTACACTGCTCTGCACACAGTAAGTGCTCAATAAATACGATTGAATGAATAGTAAGC
This sequence comes from Tachyglossus aculeatus, assembly GCF_015852505.1. Lineage (NCBI taxonomy): Eukaryota > Metazoa > Chordata > Mammalia > Monotremata > Tachyglossidae > Tachyglossus > Tachyglossus aculeatus. The sequence goes on along the minus strand of NC_052069.1, from coordinate 33,232,331 downwards.
TCTCAATAAATACCATTGAGTGAATGATTTAGTACAGAATTCTGTGCTAAACTGGTTTGGTTCGGTCTTCGATAATTACTGTGGATTTGTCCTCTAATATCACAGACATTTTTCCTTAGATGCAAAGTGAAGTTGATTTGTTTCTGTAAAGGGTCCCAGTGAGGAAGCATTCTAATGTCTTTCATCTTTGTAATATCACTTTAGAGCCCAAGTCTAATCTTTCCTATTTCTTTTTAATCTAGAGAAAGTTAAATACCATCTTCATGGAGCTGATTGTTGAAAATCATTCAGCTAACATGACAGTTTCCATATTCTAGTTGGAGAATAAGGAGAATTGATCTTCCACTTCATTTTACATGTCTTTCCATCTTGGAGCAGGAAAGGTTGCTATATATTCTACGCCATCACAAATTTAACATGCTGCTTCCCATAATCAAATCATTATTATAAAGTGGGGAAGGAATTGTGACCTTTCTTTTGTAGTATTCTGCATATTCTTTTTATATAGTTCTATGAAGATGTTGGAACACGTTTATATTTTTAAAGGATTTATGTTTATAAACTATTTGTAGTCCCCTGGAAAACTTGATCAGTGAATTTCAAAAGATGAGCTGCTTTTCTACTACTTAAGGGTATTGTATAAACTCCTGTTAACATTTACAGAGTGCCGTAGGCTCTTCAAAGGAAAGATACAACCTAATAACAAAGCAGGATTATTAAGTAGAAATAGTCTAATCATTTAACTGAAAATAAACCAGAGGCATTACATTTCCTGTAACTATGAATCCAACAATTAAGAGAAGTGGTGCTTGGGAAAACTGTTTGGGGATTTTGTCAAAATAGGAACATTTTACATTTACTTTGAGAAAATCCTTAAACTTAATATACAGTCAGATTTGCAAGTCCCTGGCTGTAAAAGTAATCAATTCTTTCATTTGAACATAAAACAAAAATAACTGTTCATAGTATAGAGACCAAATTCCCAAAATGAGGTTATACTGTTAGGCATATGTGTTTTTTTAATATATTCTCCCATTCATAATTTTTATTCAATTCTGATTTCTATAAAGGGAGTATTGCTATTTACTACCCAAGCTCTCCAGCTAGTTTTGTTGTGTGGACAATGAAGTGGCAATTCATCTTCACCATCACCATCTATTGCACTGGGAAGCAGTAACTATTGATTGGGAAATTTACTAAAAACCTTCAATAATACATCTTTAAAAACTAGACAGGGCACACAGAGTAAAACATAGTAATTTAGAAGATCCTGCCTTGATTTACCGTGAGGTGAAAGGACAACTAGAATCCTAGTCTACAATAAATTGATGTTTTTATCTTTACAAAAAGAGCAAGTGCTAAATTAGGTATACAGAATGATGACTCAAGATATTCTCCAATTCCAAGAGGCACTTAAACTGTTCGTCCCAATGATTCTCCTCCTCCCCAGGTCATTTCTGTAACCATTGCACTTAGCATTTATGTTTATAGCTCCCTTAGTGCTTGTGTATATTTCAGTTCAAGTTCATTTACACTTATGTATCTATCCTGCCCCACTCCTATTTGCAATGGTTATACAACTGTTCCCTGCTTCTTCTACTTGTAAAATAATTTGTATCTGACCATTCACTGGGCATCTTATCTTTGTGATACTTAGGCCAATATTCTGAATCCAGGCAAATGGAAGGGAGCATTTAATCAATTGCAGAGCCTCTTCATCCAATGACAACCCATTGGCCAGGAGAGGAGGAATATTCCTTCCTTTCTGCATTACCAATGAATTTGAGTCCATATTTCCAAACCAGTCAATCAATCAATCAATGGCCTTCTTTGACTAAGCCCTCATTTCCTCTTCTCCCACTCCCTTCTGCAACACCACTGCACTTCAGTTTGTACCCCTTATTCACCCCTCCCTCAGCCCCACATCACATATATGTATCCATAATTTATTTGTATTAACGTCTGTCACCCCCTCTAGACTGACTGTAAGCTCATTGTGGGCAAGGAATGTGTTTACCAACTCTGTTACATTGTACTCTTCCTAGCGTTTATGAGAGTGATCTGCATACAGTAACAAATACACTGTATTAAATACTTGGGAGCATATTATAGCACAGAGCTGAAAGACATGGTTCCAGCCCACAAGAAGCTTAGACTCTAGAGAGGGAACCCCACTCCCACCCCCACAGCACTTATGTTCATTTAATGATAATAACTGCAGTATTTGTTAAGCACTTACTTTGTGTCAAGAACTGTATTAAGCGCTGGGGCAAATACAAGACAACCAGATCCCGTGTGTGGTTCACTGTCTAAGTACGATGGAGAACAGGTTTTGAATCCTCATTCTGCAGATGAAGGAACTGAAATGCAGTTACGTTAAGTGACCAGCCCAAGATCACTTATTATAGGCAGATAGTAAACCCAGCTAGAATGTAAGGCCCTTGAGGGCAGGGACAGTATCTACCTGATCTAATAATAATAATGATGGCATTTATTAAGTGCTCAACAAAGACTCCAATTATTATCATTAAATGAACGTAAGTGCTGTGGGGATGGGAGTGGGGTTCTCTCTCTGGATTCTAAGCTTCTTATGGGCTGGAACCATGTCTGTCAGCTTGGTATTATTATACGCTCCCATGTATTTAATACAGTGTATTTGTTACTGTATGCAGAGCACTTTCAAAAACACTTGGGAGAGTACAGTGTAACAGAGTTGGTAAACACATTCCCTGCCCACAGTGAGCTTACAGTCAGCACACAACAGGTAAGTGGCAGAGATGGGATTAGAACCCAGGTACTCTAACTCCCAGACTCATGCTCTTCCCACTTGGCCATTCTGTTTCTACTTATGGTCTGTTGTTTCCTTCTAAATTAAAGGCAGATAGTAAACCCAGCTAGAATGTAAGGCCCTTGAGGGCAGGGACAGTATCTACCTGATCTAATAATAATAACGACAGCATTTATTAAGCACTTACTATGTGCAAAACACTGTTCTAAGAGCTGGGGAAGTTACAAGGTGATCAGGTTGTCCCACAAGGGGCTCACCATCTTAATCCCCATTTTACAGATGAGGTAACTGAGGCACAGAGAAGTGAAGTGACTTGCCCAAAGTCACACAGCAGACAATTGGTGGAGCCAGGATTCGAACCCATGAACTCTGACTCCAAAGCCCGGGCTCTTTCCACTGAGCCACGCTGCTTCCATTATACTGCCCCAAAGTACAGGACTCAGCACACAATAATTACTCAGTAAATAGGACCAATTGATTGGATCAAATGAGTTTTACAATTTACTGAGTACCTACTGCACTGTCAATCAAGCAGTTTAGAAAGTACAATAGATATAAACCTTGCCCACAAGAAGTTTATACCCTGAAAACATGTGTAGACATATTCACAAGTAGTAGAATGAATATACATAATTGAATTCACAATTTAATGTGCATATAAACATAAGGATAGGTATAAATGAACATATAAGGGCCTGAAGTGGGCTACTGGGTTCATATCATCTGGAGAAAGCTTCTTGGAAGAGTTGTGGGGACTATACGTCACAGGCCTGGGAGCCAGTGGGTTCTAGTCCTGGATCCTCTACTTGACTGCTGTATGACTTTGGACATGTCCCTTAACTTCATTTTGTCTCAGTTGCCTCATCTAAAAAATAATAATAATTATGGTATTTGTTAAGAACTTACTAAGTGCCAGGCACTGTACTAGCACTAAGGTGGACACAAGCAAATCGGTTTGGACATAGTCCCTGTACTGCATGGGGCTAACAGTCTTCATCTCCATTTTATAGCTAAGGTAACTGAGGCACAGAGAAGTGAAGTGACTTGCCCAAATCCACACAACAGACAAGAGGTGGATCTGGGATTAGAACCCGTGGCCTTCTGACTCCTAAACCTGTGCTCTATCTACTACAGGTAAGATCATGAGCCCCATGCGGGACATGGACTATGTCCAATCTGGTTAACTTGTATCTACCCCAGCACTTAGTACAGTGCCTGGCACATAGTAAGCACCTAACAAATACAAAAAAAAAGGAGAAGTGAGGTGGTCAGAGGGACTTAGGGGAAAAGAATCGGAGACAGAGGTCAGAGGTAGAAGAATCAAAAGTGAGTTGCTATAGTTAGAAGACAGCATGTTGGGAAGAAGAATGCGAAACGAGGAATCAAAAGAGCCTCTATGAAATATAAGAATAATTGGCTGGTGGAGCATTTTGAAGCCAGTAGTGAGGAGTCTGGAAATCTGGAACCTGGTTTGAATGTTGGAGTCACTCTGCAAGTTCTCCATTCCCAACAGCACACTAACTACTGTAACAATGAAAAGGAATATGATGAAGCAACAGCCAGGACTACTCTAGCCACTTCTATTTGTAGGTCTTGGAGAGACTGCTACTGGTGGAAAGTTTCAGGAATTCTTGGTGTGTTCACTAACAGGAAGAATGGAGTTACTTGGAGTGGCAGCTTGCATTAACCATAAAACCAGGGCTTTTTATAAGTCACCATGGAGCCACTGGAGCCTTTGTGCCCTAGCTTCTAATGGTTACCTTAAGGGCACTGGTGACTGTTTCACCAAATAAATGATCAGGGTGTTTTTCATAGCAGGACAGATATTTTGAATAGGCCTTCATTCTAGAACTACAGAGAGCAGGGTGGCCAAGTTAATAGAGCATTGGACTCAATTGGAGTCGATTGGAGAAGGACATGGGTTCTAACCCTGGCTGTCACTTGTCTGCTGTGTGACCTTGAGCAAGTCACTTCACTTTCCTGTGCTTCAATTACCTTATCTATAAAATGGGGATTAAAACTGTGAGCCCCACATGGGACATGGACTGTGTGCAACCATATATCTATCCCAGGCTTACATTGCCTGGTGCATAGTAAGCACTTAACAAATATCATAAAAAACCTCAAGCCCAGAGTCTATTAGATAATGAGTTCACAATAAGTATCCTTGACTATCCAATAATGGACAGGCCATAAACTGAAGTAGTCACCTAAAGTGAAAGTGGTGGAAAGACCAATTGATATAATGAATTTATACAGCCAACGCTGAGTTGAAAATGGATCAAAACAAAAAACTGCAATCTCCTGAAATTCTTAATGCCATTTAAAATGTCCTCGGATTTTCCCCATCCAAGTACCGGCCACTTATGACACTGTTTAAATGATTCAATATGGAAATATCACTTCACACAATCAATAAATCAATCAGTGGTATTTAATCAACCAATCAATGGTATTTACTGAGCACAAACAAGCTGTGTTGCAGCCATTTCTATATCCATCTACCCCCAGGTGACTTATAAGCATTATTCATTTATTCATTCATTTAATCATATTTATTGAGTTCTTACTGTGTGCAGAGCACTGTGCTAACCGCATGAGAGTATAGGCTCCTTGTGGACAGTGAATGTATTTTATACATTTGCTGTTCGTTCACTCAATCATATTTATTGAGCACTTACTGTGTGCAGAGCACTGTACTAAGCACTGGGAAGTACAAGTCGGCAACATACAGAGATGGTCTCTACCCAACAACAAGCTCACAGTCTAGAAGGGGAGACAGACAATAAAACAAAACATGTAGACAGGTGTCAAAATCATCAGAACAAATAGAATTAAGGCTATATGCACACATCATTAACAAAATAAATGGAATAGTAAATATGTACAAGTAAAATAGAGTAATAAATCGGTAGAAATTCTTTCCCAAACTTTGAATAGAGTGCATTCCACTCAGTAAGCACTTAATATGGTCATAATTACAGCTATTCTGCTATAGTTTAAACAGCAATAGTCTATTCTGGAGAAATATAAAAAGCATTGCCTGATGACAATGTCATTTTAAACTGCAAACTTGCAACAGACATTTTCTTCCTTCCGAAATCTATGTAGCTCTCGTCTGTGAACCTGTTTTAGATGCCAAGGAAATAAAGGCTATACTTCCTTTTGCAATACATTCTTGTTCCCATCGGTGACCTCCTTACTGGGGGCGGGGGGGGGGGGAGGGAGGAAGTGAAATGAAGCTTTCTCTGATGACAAGTCAATTTAAGAAAATCCTCAGATCAATGACTATGCTTGGCGAAAGCAAGGGATATCTGTTTTCTTTTAAGGAAGAGAAAATACTGACATATCATTGATGACTCAAAGCCTTTGAAAGAAAAGGCATGATCCTAAAGAGAAATGGGGAGTGAGAGTTTCTCTTTGTGTGAGGAGTTCATTTTCAAAGCTTTAAAATATATTTAGTTGAGATGAAGAAACTGAAATTCAGAAGACAACTTTTGGGTAATTCCAATAAAAAAAGTAGCATGGTCTAGTGGATAGAGCATGGGCCTGGGAGTAAGAAGGACCTGGGTTCTAATCCTGGCTCCGTCATCTGCCCACTGTGTGATCCTGGACAAGTCACTTGGCTTCTCTGTGCCTCAGTTACTTCATTTGTAAAATGGGGATTTAGATTCCGAGCCCCATGTGAGACAGAGACTGTGTCCAACCTGAGAAGTTTGTGCCTATCCCAGAGCTTAGTACAGTGCCTGGTACATAGTAAGCACTTAACAAATACCATTAAAAAGTGAATATTGTGTAACATCATGGTATCCAACTATGAATATGGTTGATGCCTTTATCTCAACTGGGTGTTTATATACATATTCAAAATGAAATATTAATGGGTTCATTCATTCAATCTTATTTATTGAGGGCTTACTGTGTGCAGAGCACTGTACTAAGCTCTTGGAAAGTACAATTCAGACTGACAATATCCCCTCCTGGTTCTCCTCCTATTTTTCTGGCCTCTCCTCAGTCTCTTTCACAGGCCTCCTCTGCCTCCCACCCCCTAAATAATAATAATGATGGCATTTATTAAGCGCTTACTATGTGCAAAGCACTGTTCTAAGTGCTGGGGAGGTTACAAGGTGATCAGGTTGCCCCACGGGGGGCCTCACAGTCTTCATCCCCATTTTACAGATGAGGGAACTGAGGCCCAGAGAAGTTAAGTGACGTGCCCAAAGTTACACAGCTGACAATTGGCAGATCTGGGATTTGAACCCATGACTTCTGACTCCAAAGCCCAGGCTCTTATCCACTGAGCCACAGAGTCCCTCAAGACTCACTTCTGGGTCCCTTTCTATTCTCCATCTACACCTACTCCCTTGGAGAACTCATTTACTCCCAAGGTTTCAACTACCACTTCTGTGTGGATATTTCCCAAATCTACCTCTTCAGTCCTGATCTCTCTCCTTCTCTGCAGTCTCATATTTCCTCCCACCTTCAGTGCATGTATACTCATGTGTTACACAGGCACCTCAAAATAAGCATGTCCAAAACAGAACTCTTCATTTTATCACCCAAACCCAGTCCATCCCTGTCTTTCCCATCATTGTAGACAACACCACTAATCTTCTCTATCTCACAAGCCTGAAACTTTGGCATTATCCTTGACTCATCTCTCATTCAACCCTCAAATTCAATCTGATGCCAAATCTTGTTAGTTCTACCTCTACAATTTTGCTAAAATCCACCTTTTCCTCAACATCCAAACTACTACTAGGCTGATCCAAGCACTTATCATATCCCACCTTGAGTATTGCATCATCTTCCTTGCTGACCTCCCAACTCCTGTCTCTCCCCACTCCAGTACTTACTTCACTCTGCAGCCAGATCATATTTCTAAAAAAGCATCATGAATCCCCACTCTTCAAGAACTGCCAGTGGTTGCCCAACCTCCTCCACATCAAACTGAATGTCCTTAATATCAGTTTTAAAGCACTCAATCAGTTCACCCACTTCTAACTTACCTCTTTGACTTTCTACTACAACCCAGCCTGCACATTTCGCTACTTTACCACCAATCAATTCACTGTACCTCGATCTTATTTATTTCATGCTGAGCCCTTGACCATGTTTTTCCTCTTGCCTGTAACTCCCTCCTTCTTCATATATAATGGGCCATCATTCTCCCCACCTTCAAAGACTTATTAAAATTACATCTTCTCCAAGAGGCTTCCAGAACTAAATTTTCATTTCCCCTACTCCTCTTCCTTCTACACTGTCAATGCACTTGAATCTGTTCTCTTTTATGCACTTTTGTTTTTTCCAATGGTATTCGTTAATCACTTATTGTGTACCAAGCCCTGTACTAACCGCTGGAGCAGATACAAAATAATCAGGTTGGAAACAGTCCTGTCCAATATGGGGCTCACAGTCTTAATCCCCATTTTACAGATGAGGTAACAGAGGCACAGAGAAGACAGCCCAAGATCAGACAGCAGGCAAGGGGCAGACTCAGGGCTTCTGAGCCCCAGGCCAATGGTCTTTCCACTAGCCTACACTGCTTCTCATATTAACTCCACCCTCAGTCCCACAGCGCTTATGTTCATATCTGTAATTTACTTTGAAGTCTACGTCCCAATCTAGACTGTAAGCTCCTTGTGGGCAGGGAATGTGTTTACCAGTTCTGTTGCATTTACTTGGTACAGTGCACTGCACAAGGTAAGTGCTGAAGAAATTATATTGACTAATTGAGAGAAGAAGATAGTTTGGATAAATTAGGGGCAAAAACATGACAGAAAAGGTCCCATGTCTGGCACAGCTTAGGCCAAGAGTTAAGGACAGAGTCCTAGCATTTCAAAGCAAGGGCTGGGCATTGTTAGCTGGAGATCTACTAGGGGTTGCAGAGATATGGAACTGCCAGCACCCACCTGATCTGCAAGAAGTAAGGGAGCAGTAGCCAAAAGCAGGGGAACGTACACTCATCACACTTGCCCTTCAACCCCTGCTCAAAACGTTATGGCCAGGAGAATACTGAACCAATATTGAGAGTAGTGCCAAGGTTCCTTGTCTTGGCACCAATCAGTTAAGCACCTACTGTTTGCAGACTACTGTAACGAGCACTTGGGAAAGTACACTAGAGACAGTGGACATGATCTCTGTCCTGAAGGAGCTTACAGTCTCAAATACCTGCTATGTGCAGAACATAGCACTAAACATTTGGGTGTGTTTAATGGAGGTAGCAGACACAATCCCTGCCTACAAAGGTATGTATGTAAATTTTAGGGGGCAGACAGACAAAACATGATTCATAGATAGGGGGAAGAAGTGCTTAGAAAGTAGAGTAGGTGGTTAATATACTCAAAATGTAATGGATGGTTGTGAGTGCTAAAGTGCTAGATGTTATAAAAGTCCTAAGGAGACAATGTGGGGGAAGCCAGGAGGGCGTGCTTTGAGCACAAATTAAGCCCTTAACAAGGGGTTTGTAAAGGTTATAAGTAGGAAATTGAGGGCTGTAGAAGGACAAGTTAGGAATGTTAGATAGGGCATCCTTAATAAATAGGGTGGATGTCATGGAAACAAACATCACACATCTCCTTCAACTATCCTGATGCTAGAATACCAGTCTGGATAGATTAATGGCCTTACCCAGTAAAGCACTGCTCAAGTTTTCAGATCCTAACATTGGTTGTGGACCTCTAGCCTACGCAAGATTTGGAAACATGACTATTGTTTCCAGACTTTGTAATCTATGCAGGACAAAGAAATGATTTCCAAGAAGCAGCGTGGCCTGGGAATCAAAAGGACCTGGGTTCTAATCCCGGTTCTGTTACGTGTCCACTGTGGACCTTGGGCAACTTACTTCACTTCTCTGGGCCTCAGTTACCTCATCTGTAAAATGGGGATTAAGGCTGTGAGCCCCATGTGGGACAAGGACTGTATCCAACCTGATTACCCTGTATCTATCCCAGAGCTCAGAATAGTGCTTGGTAAATAGTAAGCACTTAACAGGTATCATAATAATAACTATTATTATTATTGTTACTCTGGGAAGACTAAACATACCAGTATTTGTAAAATCCCATTCTCTTAAATGTTTTGTACTCTGAAGAGCATGAGGAGGGCCATCTTCCACTTTCTGGTCTCCATTTCATTATAGTGGCCAACACAAAGGAGATTACTTCATTTGATGAACTTCCAGTACTGAATTTCTGAATTGTTGACTGAATTTCCAGGATCCCTGCGCAGTATTTGGTGAGATCATATTTTTTCTTCACCATTATTCAAAGGTTTTTACACTCAAGAAAATGAATAACGATAATAATTTGTTTTAATGAATTCCTGTTCATCAAAGACTTTTAAAGTGCTTTTACATATGAAGTGCAAGAACCCAGTGATGCATGCACCACAATCATATGCACATTGGAAATTGAGAACCCAAGAGCTTAATAGCTTTAGCCACGACTCTCAAAAAAAACCAGTGTCCAAGCTGAAAACAAATTCCAAGAATCCTGGTTTCCAGAGCTTTGATTGAAAATTAGACCATGACAGGCATTATCCTGGACTTTCTATAGTAGTCATTGATAATCCACAGATATAAATTACCTGTGTCTAAAACTATTTTAACATAATTAGTCCTGATAAATAAACAACCACAAAAATTACTTGAATTTTGAACGTTGGGCAGATTTTCCAAAACTCTACTAGCTTTGAATATCCTTCATTGAAAGTAAACAACCACTTTCATTGACTAAGGAAGTATTTCAACAGAAATTTTAAAAGAACATTTTGAACTAGAAATTAAATGTGACCTGCTAGACATCAAAGCAAATTGCTCTTCCAACTAGTAAGATAACCAAAATGCACCTTTGTTCATTTTGAGGAGCTAAGATCCTTCAGTTTAGACTATTTCTTTGTATATGCATGGCATTTCTACTAAAGATTTTCTCAAATTCAGATTTTTTAAAATAGTTTTTTTAATGAGTCCAGCATAGGAGTGGCTTTTGCTGATCTTTTAATTAAATTTGAATGCAGTAGCTTCAGACTACACTTACAGAATGAATTCAGAATTCAGTCATCCTGTACAGTATGTTTAATTAAATCTGGATAGGCTCACTTGCAAAAATGCCAGACACTTTGCATTTTTGGGTAGCAATCTGGATATCAGGGCTGCAATAATACCTCCTACTGTGCAAAACACCTGTTCTGAACTTACACTTCTTGCATGAAAAGTTAAAAATTCTTAATCTGAAGTGGTCAGTTTGCCTTTAGGTGTTCACATATTCCATACTCAATTATGACATATCATCATCATCATCATCATCAATCGTATTTATTGAGCGCTTACTATGTGCAGAGCACTGTACTAAATGCTTGAGAAGTACAAATTGGCAACATATAGAGACAGTCCCTACCCAACAGTGGGCTCACGGTCTAAAAGGGGGAGACAGAGAACAAACCAAACATACTAACAAAATAAAATAAATAGAATAGATATGTACAAGTAGAATAAATTAATAAATAAATAGAGTAATAAATATGTAGAAACATATATACATATATACAGGTGCTGTGGGGAAGGGAAGGAGGTAAGACGGGGGGATGGAGAGGGGGACGAGGGGGAGAGGAAGGAAGGCGCATATTCATCTCAACTTTCTTTACTGGCATGAAAAAGATTTCATCAGGAATGTTCTCCTTTTCCTAAGATGGAATGATAAAACTGAATTGGGAAAATGACAATAAATTCCTTAGTCTACGTGTATTCTCAATCTGAAACTGTAAATTTGGCTTTAAATTGCCCTGGTGAGAGTTATGTGGAATAAAGGATCTCTGATAAAAGATTTCCGTTTCAATTCTCAAAACAGAGCTGTCCAACTAGACTGCAAATTTTCTGTAAAGCTATCCAACTAGACTGTAAACTTTCTGAGGGTAGGGATGATGTTTACTACTTGAACTGAACTCTCCCAAGAACTAATACAGTGTTCTGTACACAGTAGGAGATAAAAAAACAAGCAAACAAAAAACCCAAAAAAACTGTTGTCTTGTCCCTTAATACAACTATGATTTTGAATTTATTAATTTTGTGTTGGACTAGTTCCTGAAATTGGAGACAAAAAGAGACAACGAAAAATTACAGTTCATTTCATTTTTAAGAAGATTGTGCCTTGTAAAAACTGCTCATTTAATGTTCATAAAAAACAACTCATCATAATGATCATAATGCTGCTAAAATGCTTACCTTTCTGATCCAGTTGCATTTGCCTATTGAAAATAATATTTTGAATATAATGCATGTTGTCCTCCATCCTCAAATAGGATCCCACTGATGGTGAAGCGCATGATGGGGTGAGAGTGATTGAAAAGACCAATATGAGATCCACACTGTGTACTCAGAAAGACAGCCTTTGATTGCGCTGCCATATTTATTTTTATATTTGTATATTTTATATTTACATTTTATATTTATATATTTATATTTTTATTTATTTATTCATATTTATATATGTTGCCAATTTGTACTTCCCAAGCGCTTAGTACAGTGCTCTGCACACAGTAAGTTCTCAATAAATACGATTGATGATGATAATGATGATGATTTATTGTTAGCATCACTGGGCACTGTTCTGAGCATTGTTATTTCGTCTGGGTGATGTTAACTGTGAGCTAGTATCTTGATGATTGATACTCTACTCTGATTGATACTCTACTCTAATGATTGATCCTCTACTGTGGTTGTAGATGTTTTCTTAGTATTATTTCTGATATTCATTTCTAGGAACATGTCACACAACAGGCAAGTGGCACAGACAGGATTAGACCCAAGGCCCCTGATTTCCAGACCTGGGCTCTTCCACAAGATCATATTCATTCATTCATTCAATCATATCTATTGAGAACTTACTGTGTGCAGAGCACTGTACTAAGTGCTTTGAAAGTATAAATAGGCTACATAATATTCATTCATTCAATCGTATTTATTGAGCATTTACTGTGTGCAGAGCACTGTACTGAGTGCTTGGGAAGTATAAGTTGGCATCATATAGAGACGGTCCCTACCTAACAGCTGGCTCACAGTCTAGAAGGGGGAGACAGACAACAAAACAGAACATGTGGACAGGTGTCAAGTCGTCAGAACAAATAGAATTAAAGCTAAATGAGCATCATGAACAAAGTAAATAGAATAGTAAATATGTACAAGTAAAATAGAGTAATAAATCTGTGCAAACATATATACAGGTGCTGTGGGGAGGGGAAGGAGGTAGGGCAGGGGGGATGGGGAGGAGGAGAGGAAGGAGGGGACTCAGTCTGGGAAGGCCTCTTGGAGAAGGTGAGCTCTCAGTAGGGCTTTCAAGGGAGGAAGAGACTAGCTTGGTGGATGTGGGGAGGGAGGGAGGGCATTCCAGGCCAGGGGGAGGATGTGGGCGAGGGGTCGATGGCAGGGCAGACGAGAATGAGGTACAGTGAGGAGGTTAGTGGCAGAGGAGAGGTAGAGACAGAGGTTAGAGAAGCAGTGTGGCTCAGTGGGAAGAGCCCAGGCTTTGGAGTCAGAGGTCTTGGGTTCAAATCTCAGGTCCGCCAATTTCCAGTTGTGTGACTTTGGGCAAGTCACTTCATTTCTCTGTGTCTCACTTCCCTCATCTGTAAAGTGGGGATTAAGACTGTGAGCCCCCCGTGGGACAACCTGATCACCTTGCAACCTCCCCGGCGCTTAGAACAGTGCTTTGCACATAGTAAGCACTTAATAAATGCTATAATAATAATAATTATTATTATTATTATAGGAGCGGAGGGTGCGGGCAGGGCTGTAGAAGGAGTGAAGGAAGGTGAGGTAGGAGGAGGTGAGCTGATGGAGAGCCTTGAAGCCAAGAGTGAGGAGTTTTTGCTTGATGCGTAGGTTGACAGGCAGCCACTGGAGATTTTGAAGAGGGGAGTAACATGCCCAGAGCATTTCTGAACAAAGATGATCCGGGCAGCAGTGTGAAGTGTAGACTGAAGTCGGGAGAGACAGGAGGATGGGAAATCAGAGAGGAGGCTGATGCAGTAATCCAGTCGGGATAGGATGAGAGATTGAACCTTCAAGGTTGCAGTTTGGATGGAGATGAAAGGGTGGGTCTTGGCGATGTTGCGGAGGTGAGACTATCATCATATGATAGAAGATATCCAACCACCAGTGAGGCATAATAATAATAATAATGATGGCATTTGTTAAGAGCTTACTATGTGCAAAGCACTGTTCTAAGCGCTGGGGAGGTTACAGGGTGATAATAATAATAATAATAATAATAATAATAATAGCACTTACTAAGCGCCCACTATGTGCAAAGCACTGTTCCAAGCGTTGGGGAGGCTACAAGGTGATCAGGTTGTCCCACGGGGGGCATATGCTTGAGGTGATTCTCAGTAATAGTGTTTGAGTCAGAAACTGTGGAGGGAGGGAGAGGGGATAGATTTTGGTTTACTTTTGCAATTATGTTCTTTGGAAGGGATTGGGGTAGTTAGGCAGGAAGGAGATCATGTGTACACTTACCAGACTCCTAGAGCAGCCAGTGTGCTGTCAGTGATTTCACTGAGGTTTTACTTGAGAATGCAAGTCTTCCCTGGGAAGGTAGAATAGAATATTTTTGCAATTACTTAGCAGTGGACACTACTGCAGCATGGCATAGTGGATAGAGTTTAGGCTTGGGAGTCAGATGGACCTGGCACTACCACTTGTCTGCTATGTGGCCCTGGGCAAATCACTTCAGTCCTCTGTGCTTCAGTTAACTCATATATAAAATGGGGATTGAGACTATGAAGCCCATGTAGGACAGGGACTATGTCCAACCCAATTTGCTTGTATCTACCCAGCACTTACTACAGTGCCTGTCACATAGTAAGCATTTAACAAATACCACAACTGTTATTACTATTATCTTGGTTTCACTTGTTTTTGTTCACTCTTGTTGAGTCCAGTGAGGCACTTACTGCCCATGTACACAGCACCAGGGATCATAATCAGTCAATCAATATGTAATCTGTTTATATTAATGCCGGTCTCCGCCTCTAGGCTGTAAGCTCGTTGTGGGCTGGAAATGTGTCTGTTCATTATTGTATTATACTCTCCCAAGCGCTTAGTACAGTGCTCTGCAAACAGAAGTGCTCAATAAATTTGATTGAGTGAATGAATGAAAGTGATTACTGTGTGAAGAGCACTCTACGAAGTGCTGGGACAGAATACACAGATGGGAATTAGACACAGTTCCTGTCTCAGCCTAAACCAACAGATCTTTCTGTTTTTCGGGGGGTATTTTGCATCAAATCAATGCATGCTATTTATTGAGCACTCCGTATTATTTAAAAGAATTCATATTTCTGTTTCTAGCCATCTAGCTTTTGGGCTAAAGTGTCTTTCAGGTATTTTCGTAGAAAATAAGTCTGTGCTAACACTAAATTTTCGGTAGGAAGCAAGTGTGCTAAACCAAATGTCAATGAGTATTGATTGGAGGTTATTAGTATGTGTCCTGCCTGTATTATTTTATATGGTATTTTAGGCAGAATTTAGGTTTCACAAGGGTCGATACTTATTCAGGCTACTGGTCTCATTGTGCCTCAAGGATCAAGATGGAGCTAATGAAGAGAGTCTTAAAATATCACTATAAATGGTGAACTGTTGCATCTGAAAATATTTTTCATAGCCTTTATAAAAATAATGCATTTTCCCTGGATGTTTAATGATGTGGCCAAGCACAGAATTTAAAAATTCATATTCTACATCAATGGGGAAGAAATATTGGACAACATACCATGATTCATTTCCCTGTAGAAGAATTTTTTATCCATTTTCCAGTTTTGTTTAAACGTAGTTTGAGATAGCACACACCATATCTTCTGAAAGTCTATTCCACAGTCTAATAGATCTCACTTTTAGTAGAATCATCTATAAAATCATCTAAATAATGCATTTTTTCCCTTACTGGGAATTTTCCCATGTTAAAAAAATCTTAATGTAATAGAAACATCCTCAATTTGGCATTAAAATTGATTAGAAGGGATCATAAGTACTGAAGCAATCTATGAATCAGCTCTACCCTCCCTCCTCCACTTTTATTCATCTTGGGATGTGATAATGAGAGAAAATTATTTAACAGTAACACTACTGTCATCTAAGTGATTTTTGGTAAGTACTGTTACTTTTTTAAAATTCCAATTCTGCTACATCTGGCTCCAGATTGTAGCTAACAGAGCATATTTGAGCCTTACTTACTGTTACCATCAGGCTAAACCTTGTTGATAATATTTCACGGAACACTTAAGGGAAGATATTACTGGTGAAATGTCTAAACACTTCAAGGAAATGATTCAATTTTACTCATCTTGTTAAAACCATTAACTGAACCTGCCTAATGGTATCAATAAAGCAGCCAGTGTGGTCCAATTGCTGCTGAAATGAATGAGTAGGAGGGGGTAGAAGGGGATAGGAAAAGAGAGATGGGAAAAGATCATAGAGGTCACTAATCGGGGCCATTGCATAGACACATTGGTACCTAACTGTGCTTAATAGGCAACTACTTAGAAAAATCTCCGGGGAAGAAGATCCCATCACTGTCCTTGTAAACCATAGAGGTATTGCCAGGAAGTGCTCTAAAGCAAAGCTAAAAGCTCTTGTATCTGAATTACCATTTTTAGGCTGATCTCAGAAAGATGGTTTGATCACATCCCCTCCAAGAGGCCTTCCCTAAGTCCTCATTTTCCCTACTTGCTCTCCTTTTTCTGATACCTATGCACTTGGATCTGTATCTCTTAAGCACTTGATATTCACCCTACCCTCAGCCCCCCAACATATCCTTATTCCCTATCATTTCCCTTATTTCTAATTGATCAATCCATCAATCATATTTATTGAGAACTCACTGTGTGCAGAGTGCTGTACTAAGCACTTGGGAGAGTACAATACAATGGAGTTAGTAGACATTTTCCCTGCTCACAAGGAGCTTATAGTCTAGAGGAATTTATTTTAATGTCCATCTCCTCCTCTATATTTGTACTCTCTCAGGTGCTTACTACAGGGCTCTGCACACAGTAAGTGCTCAGTAATACTACTGATTAATTGATACCAGACTGAGCCCCCTCCATCCTCCCCGCCTTACCTCCTTCCCTTCCCCACAGCACCTATATATATGTATACATTTATATGTATTTATTACTCTATTTATTTATTTATTTTACTTGTACATATCCTATTTATTTTATTTTGTTAATATGTTTTGTTTTGTTCTCTGTCTCCCCCTTCTAGACTGTGAGCCCACTGTTGGGTAGGGACCGTCTCTATATGTTGCCAACTTATACTTCCCAAGCACTTAGTACAGTGCTCTGCACACAGTAAGTGCTCAATAAATACAATTGATTGATTGATTGATAGCCACTTGTCACCATCCTCAAAAGGTGTTCTGTGAAAGCCATGATTAGATCACTTCACAATACATTCTTAATGCCAACGAATGTTCAGTCCTTTAAATATCCATCTCTAGATTGTGTGTTTCAACCTTTGAATCATCTCCATCATTGACATGGAACCAGCTCTATATTTTCCAAGTCTCTCTTTTAATGTTGTGGAGACCAGACTGATTTTTGTGTTATTTGAGTCTCTTCAGTGAAATCATCATTAAGGAGAAAAGGCATGAGATTAGGAATCAGGAGAATGCTGCTTTCCTGCTGTGTGACTGTTTTCAAGTCACATATCTTCTTAGTTTTCCCATCTGTAAATGGAACCTAAATACTTTGTTCTCTCTCCCTCTTAGGTTGGAGGCCCTAAATGGGAAAGGTACTCTGTCCAATGTGATTCGATTGTATGTACCTCAGCACTTAGCATACTGTTGGTACCTAATAATCTGCCTAATACTATCAATCATCATCATCATCATCATCATCATCATCATCAATCGTATTTATTGAGTGCTTACTATGTGCAGAGCACTGTACTAAGCGCTTGGGAAGTACAAATTGGCAACATATAGAGACAGTCCCTACCCAACAGTGGGCTCACAGTCTAAAAGGGGGAGACAGAGAACAGAACCAAACATACCAACAAAATAAAATAAATAGGATAGAAATGTACAAGTAAAATAAATAAATAAATAAATAGAGTAATAAATATGTACACCCATATATACATATATACAGGTGCTGTGGGGAAGGGAAGGAGGTAAGATGGGGGGATGGAGAGGGGGACGAGGGGGGAGAGGAAGGAAGGGGCTCAGTCTGGGAAGGCCTCCTGGAGGAGGTGAGCTCTCAGCAGGGCCTTGAAGTGAGGAAGAGAGCTAGCTTGGCGAGGGGCAGAGGGAAGGCATTCCATGCTCGGGGGATGACGTGGGCCGGGGGGCGATGGCGGGACAGGCGAGAACGAGGTACAGTGAGGAGATTAGCGGAGGAGGAGCGGAGGGTGCGGGCTGGGCTGTAGAAGGAGAGAAGGGAGGTGAGGTAGGAGGGGGCGAGGTGATGGAGAGCCTTGAAGCCCAGGGTGAGGAGTTTCTGCCTGGTGAGGAGTTTCTGCCCGGTGCGCAGATTGATTGGTAGCCATTGGAGGTTTTTGAGGAGGGGAGTAATATGCCCAGAGCATTTCTGGACAAAGATAATCTGGGCAGCAGCATGAAGTATGGATTGAAGTGGAGAGAGACACGAGGATTGGAGATCAGAGAGAAGGCTGGTGCAGTAGTCCAGACGGGATAGGATGAGAGCTTGAATGAGTTTGGATGGAGAGGAAAGGGCGGATCTTGGCAATGTTGCGGAGCTGAGACCGGCAGGTTTTGGTGACGGCTTGGATGTGAGGGGTGAATGAGAGAGCGGAGTCGAGGATGACACCAAGGTTGCAGGCTTGTGAGACGGGAAGGATGGTAGTGCTGTCAACAGAGATGGGAAAGTCAGGGAGAGGACAAGGTTTGGGAGGGAAGACAAGGAGTTCAGTCAGTATCAATCACTCAGTGGTACTTATTGAGTGCTTATTGTGTGCAGAACACTGTGCTAAGCACTTGGGAAAGTATAACAGACCTGGTAAAGGTAATCCCTGCCTTCAAGGGTCTTACAGTCAATATGGGGAAGCAGACATTACAAATAGATAAGGAAAACAGTAGAGTATAAGAATAATGACATGAGTGTTTCTTAATGGTATTTAAGTGTCTACAATGTCCCAGGCGCTGTATTAAGCATCAGAGATCATACAGATAATCAGGTGACAACAGTCGTTGTGCACATAGGGCTCAGTCTTTATCACTGAAATATCTCTCTGCCAAACAGAGAACTGCCAGAGGACACAGAGATGCCTCAGCTGGCCTGGGAAACCTAATGTCACCTAAGACACAGAGATGCCCGTGGACATAGAGACCTGTCTCTCTCTCTCTGGGAGCTGCCTCAGCCATCCCAGGACATCAGATGTCACCGAGGACAGAGAGCTGCCCACCGTCACAGAGATCTCTCTCTCTGGGAGCTGCCTCATGCAGCCCAGTACAGTGAATATTACCCAGGACAGAGAGCTGCATATGGACACAGTGCTCTCTCTGACAAACTACCTCAGCCAGCCCAGGTCATCTAACACTGGAACCACTGCCCATTGTTCACCCACCAAGAAACACATATTTCGCTTCCAAACTGCTGTGGCCTAGAATTCATTCATTCATTCATTCAATTGTGTTTATTGAGCACTTACTGTGTGTAAAGCACTGTACTAAGGGCTTGGGAGAGTACAATATAACAACAGACACATTTCTGCCCACAATTAGCTGACAGTCTAGTGGGGAGACAGACATTAATATAAATAAATGAATAGATAAATGCATTAATTACAGATACTTATAGATATATACATATGTGCAGTGGGGATGGGAGAGAGGCTGAATGAAGGAGCAAGTAAGAATGGCGCAGAAGGGAGTGGGAGAAGAGGAGAGGAGGAGGCCTGAGTCAGGGAAGTCTTCTTGGAGGAGATGTGTTTTCAATAAGGTTTTGAAGTGGGGGTGATCAAGTATATGTCTTATATGAGGAGGGAGGGCATTCCAGGCCAGAGGGAGGATGAGGACGTGAGTTAGGCAGTGAGAAAGATGACACAGATGAGAAGTTGCCATTCCTTCATCGTGCCTCTCCCTGCCTTCCTGTCTGAATACAGTGGTGAACAGTTGTGGCCGTCAGACACCCTGGTGACAAGACTTGGATTTTAACATATCAACAGCTGCCTGCCTTCACATCAAGCCAGCCCTATGCATCCACCTCTTTGCTCTCAAAGACCCATGGACCCGCATTCAATTCAGCAATTAATCTGGCTCTCCCAGATGACATTGCCTTCTCTGCTGTTCTTTCTAGAAGGGACCTCATCTTCTCCCATTTCCCAAGACTCACTAGGGAAGGGGAAGGAGTAGGCTTCCTTCTGAATCCTCAAAGCCACCTCTGCACCTTTCCACCTCCCACATTCCTCTCATTCCCTTCCTCTAAAGCCCATATCATCCACTTCCACCATTAACTCCAGTTACTTGTCGTGGTCATCTACCATCCCGAGGCCCCACCTCCAAATTTCTGAACCATTTTGATCCCTTTCTCACATTTCTTCTCTCTTTCTCCATCCCAACAATGACACTTGGCAACTTCAATTTACATAAGATTGTTCCTGACAATCCTTCCACTGGCCACTTTCAACTCCACTCCTCAACTCCATTTATCTCCTGCTCCACCCCATGTCACCCATTCACCAATTTGGACACACACTCAATCTCATCATTTCTAGTCACTGTACAATCTCTATCCTAACCAACTCTGAAATCCCTCAATCTGACCAAAACCTCTTCACCTGCCTTCTTTCCCACATATCCCCTCCCTAAAAATGTATTGTTTACCCACAGAGATCTCTGTTCTTGGAATCCCATCCAATATTCTCAAATTACCATGTCCCATTTAGTCTCCATATCCATTTTCAGTCTCTTTTGCCTCTCACCTCTGTCCCTCTCACCACCAGAGTTCTGGGTCCTTTTCTACACGTACTGTCTTGGAGAACTTATTCACTCCCATGGCTTCAGATATGGTCTCTTTGTGGATGGTTCCCAAATCTAGTTCTCCAGCCCTGATCTCTCTACTTCACTGTGGTCTTTTAATTCCTCCTGCCTTTAGGACATCTCTATATTAATTAACAGCTCACACTTAGTATTTCTGAAAGAGAACTCCTCAAGTTCCCACCAAAACCCTATCCTTCCCTTCACTTTTGCATCACTGAAGACAACACCCCATCATCCCTAGATCTTAAGCCCATAATCACAGCATGATCCTCGAAGCATCCCTATTATTCAATGCACATATTCAATCTGCCACCAAATCCTGTTGATTCAACCTTCCAACATGGCTAAAATCCATCTTCCCTCCCCATCCAAACTGCTACTACATTAAACCAAGTATTTATGCTCCCCAGTATTGATTGCTGCATCAGTCTCCTCTGCCTATTCCCTCTTACCTCAGTCCATTCTTCATTCTGCTTCCCAGATCATTTTTCTACAGAAACACTCAATTCATGTTTCCCCACTCTTCAAGAACCTCCGATCAGTGGGTGCCCACCCACCTCTGCAAAAACCAGAAACTCCTTACCATTGGCTTTAAAGCACTCAATCACTATATTCATTCATTCATTCATTCAATCACATTTACTGAGCAAAATGTGTGCAGAGCACTGTACTAAGTGCTTGGAAAGTACAATTTAGCAACAGATAGAGACAATCCCTACCCAACAAGGGGCTCACAGTCTGGAAGGGAGGAGATGAACAACAAAACAAAACAAGTAGACAGGCATCAATAGGATCAATATAAATAAATAGAATAATAATAATAATAATAATAATAATGATAGCATTTGTTAAGTGCTTACTATGTGCAAAGCACTGTTCTAAGCGCTGGGGAGGATACAAGGTGATTAAGTTGTCCCACGTGGGGCTCACAGTCAATCCCCATTTTACAGATGAGGTAACTGAGGCTCAGAGAAGTTAAGTGACTTGCCCAAGGTCACACAGCAGACATTTGGCGGAGCTGGGATTCGAACCCCTGACCTCTGACTCCAAAGCCCGTGCTCTTTCCACTGAGCCACGCTGCTTCTCTAATTATAATTATAATTATAATTACATATTTTATATATTTTATAATTATAATTATAAAATTATACCTTACTGCCCTCATTTCCTACTACAGCCCAGTCCCCACAGTTTGCTCCTCTAATGCCAACCTACCAACTGTACCTCAATCTCATCTATCTCACATTATTAATAATAATAATGATGGCATTTGTTAAGCGCTTACTATGTGCAAAGCACAGTTCTAAGCGCTGGGGAGGATACAAGGTGATCAGGTTGTCCCACTTGGGGCTCACAGTTTTCATCCCAATTTTACAGATGAAAGCACGTATTCCTACCTATGTAGGCATACCTACCCTATGTATCCGTTAAGCTTTCACTATGTGCCAGGCACGGTTCTAACTGCAGGGGTTGATGATAATAAGAAATGCAGGACTTGTTACATACTTACTATGTACCAGGAACTTACGAAGAGCCAGGGTAGATAATAATAGGAATGATGGTATCTGTTAAGTGCTTACTATGTGCAAGGTGTGCAAGAGAAGCAGCGTGGCTCAGTGAAAAGAGCACAGGCTTTGGAGTCAGAGGTCATGGGTTCGAATCCTGGCTCCACCAATTGTCAGCTGTGTGACTTTGGGCAAGTCACTTAACTTCTCTGCGCCTCAGTTCCCTCATCTGTAAAATGGGGATTAAGACTGTGAGCCCCCTGTGGGACAACTTTATCACCTTGTAACCTCCCCAGCACTTAGAACAGTGCTCCGCACATAGTAAGCGCTTAATAAATGTCATTATTATTATTATAAAGGCACTTTTCTAAGCGCCAGGGTAGATGATATTAAGAATAATGGTAGCCACGCTGCCTACCCTTTATCCACACCCTACTTTCATTCATTCATTCAATCGTATTTATTGAGCACTTATTGTATGCAGAGCACTGTACTAAGTGCTTGGGAAGTATAAGTTGGCAACATATAGAGACGGTCCCTACCCAACAGCAGCCTCACAATCTAGAAGGGGGAGACAGACAACAAAACAAAACATATTAATAAACTAAAATAAATAGAATAGTAAATATGAACAAGTGACAGTCTGCTTCTGATCTGGAATGTCCTCCCTTTTCATTTATTGACAGACAATAACTGTCTCCACCTTCAAAGCTTTACTGAAAGGATATCTCCTTCAAACAGCTTTTCCCAACGAAGCCATCATTTCCTCTTCTCTTATTCTCTTCTCCACTGCCATTGCACTTTTGATTTGCAGCCTTTATTCATCCCTTCCTTAGCCCCAGAACACTTATATACACATCACTGTTGGCAGGGAACGTATCTACCACTTCAGTTGCACTGTACTCCTCCAAGTGCTTAATGCAGTGCTCTACACATGGTAAATGTTCAATAAATATGATAGATTGATTAGTCCCCACTGTACCAGAGGCACAGAGAAGTTAAGTGACTTGTCAACGTTCACACAGCAGCCTGCCTTACCTCCTTCCCCTCCCCACACCACCTGTATATATGTTTGTACGTATTTAATCCTCTATTTATTTATTTATTTTATTTGTACATATTTATTCTATTTATTTTATTTTGTTAATATGTTTTGTCTTGTTGTCTGTCTCCCCCTTCTAGACTGTGAGCCCGCTGTTCAGTAGAGATCGTCTCTATATGTTGCCAACTTGTACTTCCCAAGCGCTTAGTACAGTGCTCTGCTCACAGTAAGTGCTCAATAAATATGACTGAATGAATGAATGAAGTGGCAGAGACAGGATTGGAATCCAGCTCCTAATTGTGTGGATGAGTGAGTACTGAAGTATTTAAGAAATACACGTTCAAGTGCATAGTCAACACTGATGGGAAGGCATATGGGGAAATAAATAGGTTAGTCTGGGAACGCCTCTTGGAGGAGATGTGATTTTAGAAGTGTTTTGAAGGTGGCAAGAGTAGTAGACTCTCAGATATTAAAGGTGAGGGGGTAATTGTACATTCTCAAAATAAAGTGAATTCCCTGGAATACATCATTCGTCAACAGTTATATCAGTGACTATACAGACATGGCATTATTGGGGTTCTCTGAGCAACCAGGAATTCAGCTGCTGGCATCGTTCTCCCAACCCATGTTCCCCTGCAGTTGACAGTGACCCAGGCAGAAGACATTATTTACTTCCTGTAGTTCATGGACCCATGTTACATAAAATGAGGCCAGTATATATATATATACATATACACCCTATACATATATGTACTATATGTACATATACTGTACATATATGTACAGTTCTCTATATGCATATATGCACAGGCTAGGGTGCATATATATATACCCTAGCCTGTGCATATGTGTATATAGAGAACTGTATACAGTTCTATTTATGTGTAACTATAGTCATACTGAATGTTTTTATTTATATCTATGTACATGTAGAGATAGTCAGTAGGACGATAATTACACATAAATAGAACTGTATACAGTATACACACATATTTGGTGTTAACTTACAATGGAGAGGTTGTATTGAAGAACCTTAGGCTTTGAGAAAATTGGGTTACAATAATCTTGGATTTAACCATAATTTAATCGCTTGGGGATAGATAATCCAAAGATACCTCCATAACTGATATTTCCTGAGATGAATTTCATTGTTATAATTATAACCAGCAAAAGCAGAAAGCCCTCCATGTCTGTCACTCATTGTTCTTTCATTGCATTACATATCGCAAGTTTGCAAAGCAGCCCAAAGTACTGCAGTAAATCTAAGCCTGGCGAGCATAGTAGTATCACACCTTGGCTGATTCCATGTGCACAACTGATTTTCCCTAAAACATATCAACTTGCACCAACTTGTGGATCCTATTTGTATCAAAATAGACATGTTGTAGGAAGAATAGTTTTTAATTCTTCCCTCATATTCTAGCAATAAATGAGTCAATCCATGGTATTGATTGTGTGCTTACTATATTCAGAGCATTATATTAAGTGCTTGGTAGAGTACAATAATGATAACATTTGTTAAGTGCTTACTATGTGCAGAGCACTGTTCTGAGCACTGGGGAGGATACAAGGTGATCAGGTTGCCCCACTTGGGGCTCACAGTCTTAATCCCCATTTTCCAGACGAGGTAGCCGAGGCACAAAGTAGTTAAGTGACTTGCCCAAGGTCACACAGCTGACAATTGGCAGAGCCGGGATTTGAACCCATGACCTCTGACTCCCAAGCCCGTGCTCCTTCCATTGAACCACGCTGCTTCTCACAATAGAGATAATCCCTACACACAAGGAGTTTCTTAAGCATGTAATGAAAACATGCATTACAGTAGAAATGGTTATCCATATGTAGTTGTTTTTCAGGTTAAAATATAGTGGTGCTACCAACAAGGAATTTATGGACACGGATGGAGTTGTGTATTAAAAGACTATCATGGCCAATAATTTCTTCCATGTTTTGTGGCAGCTCTTACTGCTCTCTATTGTGCAAGGTTTTGTTTTCATTACTGTCTCAAAATATTCCCCAAGCCTCTGCTTAAAATGAAGTAACTTCTAGAATGACTTTGTTCTGCAACTCTAAGAAGGGACTTGAAAAATTATTTTCATATTCAGCTTCGACTAGGAAAAGCTTGAAGAACTAACAACTGCACTGTTTGCAAGTTAGAGAACCGCCAAATCTGTCACTTTCCAAGTTGTTTTAGCAATGTTGGTCGGGTACCTAATCCAGATTTTACATTATTATAATTGTACAGCATGTGCAGGCAGATGGAGAAGATAAAATTTGAGAGGAAAAAAAACTGATCTGCAGTGATCATTTTCTCTATGAAAGAAAAAAAACAAGGAAAGGGACTACTTAGGTGGAGTCTATTTTAAAAGCTTTAAGAATGTGCCTCAATCTATAAAGGTTTCAAATGCTAGTCAAAATACTTTGAATCCAAATCCTCTTAACATGAAAAAAAAAGATTTGACAACTACTCTTCCATTATTTCTTACATTGAACAATTGGAAAACATTGTCTTAAAATTCTGAGAGATTGAAAAAAGCTCCATTTGTGGTAGGTTACCTGCTTCACCTAATGAAATGTTAAATAAAATTACCAGTTGGTTAAAGAAACAACTGATGTGAAATTCCTGAGCTTCTGAAAAGTGATATGATCATTTTCCAATCCTTTCAACTCATAAGAACCCACCCCAACGACACACAAGACAATTTCATCAAATGGCTACATCTCAATAAAAGTCAATTGACAAGTTTTTTATCCAGCGAAGAAATTCATAAATGCACTTTGTGGTCTCTTCATCTTCATTGAGGTCAATTATTGTACCTAAAACAGGACCACTCTGTTCTTCAAATTTATGTATGAATTATGTAAATTGCAATGTTAATGAGAGTAGCACACAGTCTAGGAATGTTTCAGAACGGCATTAAAGATGCATGACATAAACAAAGTCACTTAATGCATAAAGTTTGTTCTAGATTCTAATTACTCTGCACTTTCTATGCTTTCAGGGTACTTACATACGGTAGGACACATACATTATGTTTAACTTTGTATAATAGAAGTATACTACATCTACTGATTTACTATTTACATGCACTGAGTGAGAAGAGACCACATCAACAATATATTGGAGAGATCAGTAATGGGACCAAGAAGCCAAAAGTAACTTCAAGTTTCACATAACAACCAACCATACCTGGGAAAACTGAACAGCTGAAGGTCACCATTTTTCAATGTCAGTTAACAAATAACCACTTTGAAAGGGTAGACCTATTCAAATGTTACTAGTTATTTTTAGATATACCTTTCAAGGGTGATGCTTCTTATATATGATTGTGAAAGATCCCAAACATAAAGTTTCTCAGTGAATCTGAAGTCTCAACTCCAGGGTTGAGCTAAATCCTTACCACTTCTGCTCTTAGTAGAACACAGTGATTAACGCTTTGTTCTCTGACTCTATAAATGGCATTCATTATATATTCATTCATTCAATCGTATTTATTGAGCACTTACTGTGTGCAGAGCACTGTACTAAGCGCTTGGGAAGTACAAGTTGGCAACATATAGAGACGGTCCCTGCCCAACAGTATAATAATGATGGCATTTTATTAATTTAATTTATGGGATTTGAACCCATAACCTCTGACTCCAAAGCCCGTGCTCTTTGTACTGCGCCATGCTGCTTCTCTATATCTATATCTATATCTATATATAGGAATGTGCAGTCATGTCTACAAATACAAATGGTGGTATTCGGTAAGTGCTTACTAGGTGCACTGTGCTAAGCGCTGGAGTAGATACAATATAATTAGACCAGAAATGGCCCCTGCCCTTATGGGGCTCACAATTTAAAGGGGAGGGAGAACAGATATTTAACACCCATTTTAGAAACGGGGGAACTGAGGCACAGAGAAATGAAGTGACACCCCAAAGTCACACGGCAGGCAAGTGTCAAAGCCAAGATTGGAATTCAGGTCTTCTAACTCTCAATCTTATCCTCTTTCCATTGGGTATATGTATGTAGCAGTTGTTCAGAAAACCAAAATAATATATCACTAATGGTAGATTTCCAAAGACAAAGTGATAGCAATTCAGGATGTGGTAATCGGGCAGTACATTACTACTACTGCATTAATGATCATCCAGTGTGAGGTTTAAGAAGCAGCATGCTGCAGGTTATTAACATAAGGTAATAAAATGGAGGTTTTAATCTCTAAACTGTTAAAGACCCGATAACACTTCTCACACTTGTGGTGTTAATGTCCATTTCCTGGGGAAACTCCAATTTTGACAAATACACACTCACAGCTTTTTTCCTAGTTTTATTTCTTTACTGAACTCAATCTGGGGAAACTGGTTTACTCATCTGTTAAATAGCTGCTGGGTTCCGGTAGAGGGTTGGCAGAATGTGTTTCACATAAATGCACTGCTACATAATGCACATTTGCACAGGACATAAGTTTGTAACCAAGAAAGTGGAATGTTCTGGGATTGCTAAGCTTTTTTAGTGAGTGTTGATGTTTATTGCCAACTTTAGTGAAAGGAAATCATTCAACTGTGTTCCCTTTCACTAGCTAATGCTAACAAATAAGTAGTGATCACTAACTAACCATTACTTCTTGCAGATATTGCTTTTAAGCCCTTAGCAATTAAGCAATTTAAGCCCTCTCTATATCTATCTATATCTACCTACCTATCTAGACCCTTAGGACTCGAAGATGACACTACTGGTAATAAAATTCTATTCATTTCTCCTTGATGCTGTTCTCTGCACTTAACTTATACATGACATGCAGCATAGATCACTTGGCAAGAGCTCTCAGCATTCTGAAGCTACAATTTATTTGCACCCTTTTTAGCATTCACACATATATGTCCTCACAATATATTTATTTTCCCAGTTCTGTAAAGTTCTTTAGATTTCTCTTTTCTGTTAGCTTGTAAGCTCATAGTGGGAAGAGAATATCAGACACTTCTTTTTCTTTTTGGGGAGCTTAATAAATACTGTTGCTGCTACTATGGCTACTACTACTACTACTTACTACTACTACTACCTTTTTATGGGCACAGAATGTGTCTGTTTATTGTTATATTGTATTCTCCCAAGTGCTTAGTACAGTACTCTGCTCACAGTAAGCACTGAATAAATATGATTGAATGAATGAGCAGCCCTCACACTGAAACTGATTTCTGACCTTTACCAAATTGGAACAGGGGCTGATGGAAAGCTCCACTGGAGGCCGGTATGGCAGCTTTTCTTTCAGCTTAGTACAGTGCTCTGCACACAGTAAGTGCTCAATAAATACGATTGATTGATTGATTGATTGATTGATTGATTGATAGTAGGGAGTACATGACCTCGCTCACCAAAAGAAAGAAGATGGAAGATTAACAATGGGAGAGCAACAGATATTGTCCATTGTTGTCTTAGTATTGCTTAGTCTCTTCTTCAGTCCTTCTTAGCTTGATGTTATGAAAATGTGTCCATCCTACTTTCCCACCCTGTTTACACAGCATTCATTCATTCAATCGTATTTATTGAGCACTTACTGTGTGCAGAGCACTATACTAAGCGCTTGGGAAGTACAAATAGGCAACATATAGAGACGGTCCCTACCCAACAATGGGCTCACAATCTAGAAGGGGGAGACAGAGAATGAAACAAAACATATTAACAAAATAAAATAAATAGAATAGATATGTACAAGTAAAATAAATAAATAAATAGAGTAATGAATATGTACAAACATATATACATATATACAGGTGCTGTGGGGAAGGGAAGGAGGTAAGGCGGCGGGGTGGGGGGGGGTAATGGGAGAGGAAGGAGGGGGCTCAGTCTGGGAAGGCCTCCTGTATTGCATGTGCTATTTTACTACCTTTCAATATCATTTAGTATATTTCATTTTACTTTCTACCTCTACATCCCTGAAATAATAATAATAATGATGGTATTTGTTAAGCACTTACTATGTGCAAAGCACTGCTCTAAGTGCTGGGGTTATACAAGGTGATTAGGTTGTCCTACGTGGGGCTCACAGTCTTAATCCCCATTTTACAGATGAGGGAATTGAGGCCCAGAGAAGTTAAGTGACTTGACCAAAGTCACACAGCTGACAATTGACAGAGCCGGGATTTGAACCCATGACCTCTGACTCCCAAGCCCATACTCTTTCCACTGAGCCACGCTGCTTCTCTAATCTCTCCTTCTTTGAAGTCTCATTTCCTCTTCCCCTCAAGACAGCTTTACTGGGACATCCCATGGGCCCCTCAAACTTAACTGTACAAAACAAAACTCCTCATCTTCCCACCAAAATCCTGTCCACCCCATGACTTTCCTATCACTGTACATAACACCAGGTCACCAGGCGGAATCAGCTGCAGGGATCGTGATTTTGTGATTTCATGATTTCTTGATTTCAGGGATCGTGAAATGGACTCACAGACTCGAGACTTATAGGCAGCAGGAATAAGTAGATTTATTGATATTTACAGGACAAAGAATCCTCCAGATGAATCCAGATAAGCAAACTATTCTGATACTAATAAGCAGCAAGTACAGCAAGCCAGCACAGTCTCCAACTTCTAACGGCTGTTGGAACAAGGGAGGAGAAGCATTGTGGTCTAGTGGATAAAGATGGGCCTGGGAGTCCAAAGGACCTGGGTTCTAATCCTTACTCCATTACTTGTCTCCTGCTTACCTACTGTGTGACCTTGAGCAAGTCACTTCACTTCTCTGGGCTTCAGTTGCCTCATCTGTAAAATGGAGATTAAGACTGTGAGTCCCAAGTGGGACATGGACTGTGTCCAGCCTGGTTAGCTTGTAACTTCTCTAGCGCTTAGAACAGTGCCTGACACAAGGTAAGCACCTAATAAATACCATTTTTTAAAACAGAAAGAAACACCATTCATCTCCAAGGTTACATTCAAATCATTCTGATTTGCCCAAGGTCACACAGCAGACAAGTAATGGAGTCAGGATTAGAACATAGCCCCAAAGCACTTATGTACATATCTGTAATTTTTCTATCTCTTTACTTTTCCCCTCTGCCATCCCCGAAGCACTTTCAGATATATTTTTAATTTTATTTATTTGTGTTGATGTCTGTCTCCCCACTTCTAGAATGTGAGTTCATTGTGGACAGGGAATGTCACTATATATTGCTGCGTTGTACTTTCCCAAGTGCTTAGAACAGTGCTCTGCCTTCAGTAAGTGCTCAATAAATAATTGATTTGGAGTTACCTTTCAAATCACCTGGGAGTTACCTTTCAAGTCGCCCGGGTATTACCACTCAAATCATCCCTTGGCAAGGGCGACCTTTCTTATCACCTGGCAATCATGATCCCTTGTGAGAATATTCACTACTTCTTGTACCAGTGAGGAGATTCTATTGTTCTCTCAGCAATACACAGGGTTCTGCACAGTGGGAATCCCCAACCTTGGGTAGAAGTGAACTCACCATGTTGATGTGACAGAGTTTCAACTTACTATAAAGAGTTCATGGAGACACCTTCCCAAACTATCCTGCTTATTCCTGATCCTCTTCCCTTCCATGGCCATATGTGTCAGCGAAGGGTTGTGTGACAAGACCCTTTGGAATTTTCCTCATTTTGGTCTTCTGACCCCAGCCTTCTAGGGTAAGTGGCTTTTTTTAGCCCACTGCTTCCTATCACTCATCATCAGCCCCTCCAGCATTAGTGAGTTAAAGTTGTCTGCCTGGCCCAGGTCCGGGTCACAGACCACCATCCTGCCTCACAAGCTCCAAACCTTGGCATTACCCTTCATTCATCCCTCTCATTCAATCCACATATTCAATGAACCTCTTACCTTAGTTGACCTCCTACTATAACCTAACCTGCACATTTCACTCCTCTAATAACAACGTACTCCCTGCACATTCATTCATTCATTCATTCAATCGTATTTATTGAGCGCTTACTGTGTGCAAAGCACTGTACTAAGCACTTGGGAAGTACAAGTTGGCAACATATAGAGACAGTCCCTACCCAACAGTGGGCTCACAGTCTAGAAGGGGGAGACAGAGAACAAAACATATTAACAAAATAAAATAAATAGAATAAATATGTACAAGTAAAATAAATAAAGTAAGCGCTCAATAAGTAAGCACAGTAAGCGCTCAATAAATACGATTGAAAGAATGAATGAATGACCCGGATTACTTTTTATCTACCCTAGGTTTTAAAACAGTGCCAGTGCTCTCCGAGCACACACGACACTAGCATTGCGGCCCACTCATCGGGCTGGGTGGGAAGCACGTGGCTCAAAAAGGAATCAAGTGAGAGGCAGAGATGCTACATCTGTAAAATATGCTGCCCCAAGTCCTCTGATGCCAGAAGCCTAAAAACCTGGTGGGCAAACCCCCAAGTATTATGATTTTCAGTATTATCATTATTATTGTTATAATTAGAAACTGAAATTGTCAGAAAATAACAGCTTAAAAGGTTATTCTTCCCTCAAACCCTCCTCTCCACACTTAGAATTGTAGTAATGATGTGGGAGTACATTTTTTCTTTTTGTATATACATATATATACATATACAATCAGCAGAACCATACTAGATATAGATATATATGGATGAATTATATTTATTGTGGGCTTAGTGTGTGCAGTGTAGTGTTCTAAGTGCTTAGGAGAGTACAGTATTACGGAGTTGGCAGGTCTACATCTGGTTCTTTGCTGTTTTTGCTTTGGCTTCGGGTTTGTGTATTTGGCTTTGTCTTCTATCCCTCATTAGACAGGAAGTCCTTAAGGGCAGATAATGTGTCTTGTTCTTCATTTGTAACTTCCCACAGTGTCTGTGTAATACAATGCTCTGCACACAGTGGGTGCTCAATAATGCCGGCTGATTGATGGACTTGCTGAAAGTGGACATGGAGCAGAAAATGCTCTAGTTAATTAACCTGCCCTTTCCTGGACTTGAAGCAGAAAATGCTCTTGTTAAATATCCTGCATTTTCCTGTTTTACGCACACATACACACACATACACACATTCACTATAATATCTAAATATTTTCCTCCAAACTAAGTGTATTCAGAGATCTGCAATTCCTACTCTTCAGCACAATATTTTCCATTCTGCTCATCCTTTAACCGGATTTCCATAGGTGCACATCATATAAGAACACTTCAACTGGTATATTTTGTTAGAAGTGAAACATGTCAGTCTTTTCCAAGAATCTCTATTTAGAGATTTTAAATGTTGTAACACACATATGTTGCTGTTAGTTGTTATATGAACAATTTTAAATGAATATATTTGCTGAATACCAATTTACATCAGTATGGGCAAGACCAACCTTAATTAACACCTCATAAAACAAACCAATCTCTTAAAAAGAATGAATTTATTGTACACCAAGGCTATGTGCTTATGAAATCTCCACTGTATGTAAATGAGTTCTTAAGTGTATAGGAGAGTAGCTAAATACTACAGATTTCATCTGTGGTGGGCATAAAGATGCAAATCACAGAACAATTAATTCTGAGGTTGGTTATAAACACCCTGAAGAAAATTTTAACAAATCATAACTGTCAAAGGGATGGATGATGAAAAGTTTTTGTCGCGCAAAGGAATACAAATCGTCTAGCCGTGGCGAGCGATGCTCCTTCTCATGTGTGTTTGTTTCTGGTTGCGGGCACATCATCAAGCTTAATGATAAAAGCCTTCCACAAAAATAACTCTTAAGCCTCAGGAACAAACACCTCTTTGGCACCCTGAGAGAATATTCCACAAACATCATCAATCTCCTTCTGAGCATGATTTACAACCATTCCTCCTGGCCGGCTCGAGCCATTCGGGAACGTACCCCAGCAGTAGCGTCACACTGGGTTTTCCTCCTCTCTGCCCTCCGAGCACACATGGCACTAACGTTGCATCCCACTCAGTCGGGCCGGGTGGGAAACACGTGGATCAAAAAGAAATCAAGTGAGAGGCAGAGCGCTACATGTGTAAAACATGTCGCCCCAAGTCCTCTGATGCCACAAGCCTAAAAACCTGACAGGCAAAAGGGAGGGATGAATCATGACAGTAATAATATTATTAATAAGAAGCAGAAAAAGAGGAATTGTGGTATTCCTGTAAGTCCTCACTATGGGCCCAGCATTGTTCTAAGTGCAGAGGTAGAGAAGCAGCACGACCTAGACTGTGAGCCAGCTGTTGGGTAGAGACCGTCTCTATATGTTGCCAACTTGTACTTCCCCAGCGCTTAGCACAGTGCTTTGCACACAGTAAGCGCTCAATAAATATGATTGAATTTCATTCATTCATTCATTCAATCGTATTTATTGAGTGCTTACTGTGTGCAGAGCATTCATTCATTCATTCGTATTTATTGAGCGCTTACTGTGTGCAGAGCACTGTACTAAGCACTTGGGAAGTACAAGTTGGCAACATATAGAGACGGTCCCTACCCAACAGTGGGCTCACAGTCTGGAAGGGGGAGACAGACAACAAAACAAAACATATTAACAAAATAAAATAAATAGAATAGTAAATATGTACAAGTAAAATAGAGTAAAAAAAAAATCACGGGACGAATGAATGAATGATAGAGCACGAGCCTGAGAGTCAGAAGGTCATGGGTTCTAATCCCTGGTTCACCATTTGTCTGCTGTGTGACCTTTTTGCTTCAGTTCCCTCATCTGTAAAAGGGGAATTAAGACTACAAGCCCTACGTGGCACAGGGACTGTATCTTGTATCTTGTATCTACCCCAGTGATTAGAAGAGCACTAACTTTCCCATCACTGTGGAGGGCACAACCATTCTTCCCATCTCAAAAGCCCGTAA
This sequence comes from Tachyglossus aculeatus, assembly GCF_015852505.1. Lineage (NCBI taxonomy): Eukaryota > Metazoa > Chordata > Mammalia > Monotremata > Tachyglossidae > Tachyglossus > Tachyglossus aculeatus. Next base: position 33,198,201 of record NC_052069.1, on the reverse strand, counting down.
CCTTGGTGACATACTTGACTCTGCTCTCTCATTCATCCCACTTATCCTATCCTTACCAAATCCTGCTGGTCTCATCTTCACAACATCACCAAGATCCATCCTTTTCTCTCCATCCAAACCACTACCACATTAGTACAATCACTCATCCTATCCCAAGTGGATTATTGTATCAGCCTCCTTTCTGACCTCCCAACCTCCTGTCTCTACCCACTTGAGTTCACACTTCACTCTGCTGTCTGGATTATCTTCTACAGAAATCTTCTGGGCATGTCACTCTCCTTCTCAAAAATCTTCTGTGCTTGTCTACCAACCTCCGTATCAAATAAAAACTCTTCACTATTGGCTTCAAAGCTCTCCATCACCTTGCTCCTGCTTACCTCACTTCCCTTCTCTCCTTCTTCATCACATCCCACATACTCTGCTCCTCTCATGCTAACCTTCTCATTGTGCCTCGATCTCACCTTTCCTGCCATTGACACATCCTGCCTCTGGCCTGGAACACCCTCTCTCCTCAAATCCACCAATCAATCACTCTTCACCCCTCTAAAGCCCTACTGAAGGCTCACCTCCTCCAAGAGGCCTTCCCAGACTCAGCCCCACTTTAACTCACTCCCTTTGATCTTGTCCACACCCCACAGAACTTATGTATACATGCATATATCTATAATACTATCTATTTATAGTGATGCCTGTTTACTTGTTTTGATGTGCATATATCTATAATTCTATTTATTTAAATCGATGTCTGTTTAATTGTTTTAATGTCTGTCTCCCCACTTCTAGACTGTAAACTGGGTGTAGGCAGGGATTGTCTCTCTTTATTGCTTAACTGTACTTTCCAAGCGCTTAGTATAGAGCTTTCTGTGTGAATCCACAACAAGCTGCCTTATTAATGACTGCATGGCTCAGTGGAAAGAGCCTGGGCTTGGGAGTCAGAGGTCATGGGTTCTAATCCCTGCTCTGCCACTTCTCAGCTGTGTGACTTTGGGCAGGTCACTTAACTTCTGTGGGCCTCAGTTCCCTCATCTGTAAAATGGGGATTAAGATTGTGAGCCCCACGTGGGACAACCTTGATTACCTTGTATCCCCCCAGCGCTTAGAACAGTGCTTGGCACATAGTAAGTGCTTAACAAATTCCAACATCATTATTATTATTCCATGAACAACAACAAGGAAGAGACTTTGCGAAGCCACTGATGGGCTCTACCTGAGACAGGTGATTGCTGTCCTGTGTTGGTGGAGCATGGAGGGAGACGTGGCTTTCTGTCCTTATTCTGCCCATAACAGACCTGGACTAATCAATGACTGCCATGTAGAGCCACAGCTGTAACTCTTTAGACAGATAAAAGGTGACCCTTTTGACTCACAGGAGCACCTGGGCACATGCAGCAGAAGGCAGTAGCACTTGGAAGCAGAAAGAACCATTGGCATAATGGGCTCCTTTGACCATAGACTGGTATTGGACCCTTGGTTGAGTGAGTGAGTGAATGTGTCACTCCCTTGCATGTTGGTAAAAACTAAGTAAAAAACTTTTCACAGTAACGTTGGTGGTTTGAACTCTACTATGTGTCACTAAGGCTCCCCCAGTCCAGGAAGTCCTGGTCGGTAAGAACCAGGGACTCGTGACAGTATGCACTGGTAATCGCTCAATAAATCCGACTGAATGAATGAATGAATGAAGGAGTGCTTGGCACATAGTAATTGCTTAACAAATACCACAATGATTAATTATTATTACAACAGTATGAGTAGTTTGGACACAGTTTCTGTCCCACTGGGTCAGTATGTAAGTTAGATGTGGGAGAAGAATGGGAGAAGAGAAATTGCTTTAGGGAAGGAAGTTAGAGGTTTGAAAACATCCTTAAACAAATGAAATTTAGCACATTGGGTGTGGGCCCTTGAACATCTTCTAAGTCACCAGGTGTCTGATAAATTATGTTTTCTGTGAAATTCATGAAAGGAATCCATGAATACACAGCTGTAGTCACTTAGTACACTTCTAAAACTACTCATTCTAAGCACTCCCTGAAACAGATGTACATACATTATTAATTGTTGCCTAACTCGCAATCATCATCAAGGGCAGAAAAGCTATGCCCCCATCAGGAAAGCATGCAAACATTATGATTAGTAGAAAACATAGACAGATCTTCAAGATGTCTTTATTGAGAGAAATAGTAACTACTGACATGTGTGGCAATATCAAAATACTAGGTCCACTCAGAGGAAATCTACAAACGAAATTCTTGAAGTTTCCAAACTCAATGGAGGAGTGAAGATTCCAGTGGTGCTGAGCCAAACTATGACCGTAATGGTCAAACAAACCACCCAAAGTCATTAAAATTCAAAAATGAAATGGCTTTGGATTAAAGGACAGGAAAATATGGTTCATAAGTCAAGTGAAAGCTCCTGTTTCTGAGCTGAGAGAAGCAAGAAACAGCATGGCCAGTTGGAAAAAGCGTGGGCCTGGGTGTTAGAGGACCTGGATTCTAATCCCAGCTCTGCCAATTCCTTTCTGTGGAACCTTGAGCAAGTCACTGAACTTCTCTGTGCCTCAATTTCCTCAACTCTAAAATGGGGATTAAATACCCATTCTCCATTCTATTTAGACTGTGATCCCCAAGTAGGACAAGGACTGTGTCCATCCTAATTAATTTGTACCTACTGCAGAGTTTAGAACAGTGCTTAATACATAGCACTTAACAAATAGCATAAAAAGAAGCATTTTGTGTCAGGACTGGGATAGTTCATTGATACAAAAGGGCTCCTCCCACCTTATCTAAATGCAATTCACAGTCATTTTAGAAGAAACAGAAAATGTGAAAAAAGTGAGGCAGGAAAGAAATGTCAAAAAAAAGTGAATTAATTGGAGCATAACTTTCTAAATGGGACTACATTCTGGGTAAGCTTATCCACTGAGGGCAAAAACAGAATGGCAAGGGAAGAGAATGTCTGTCTTTGCTATGGATAAATAAGCAGGTGATCTCTCTCAAACATACACACAGAATTTGCAGTCTCCAAATTATTGCATTCACATTTACCTCTCAATGGATTTTTCAATCAATAAAGCAATCAATCAATCACTCAATGGTATTTACTTAGTGCTTACTGTGTGCCAAGCTCTGTACTAGGTGCTTGGGAAAGTAAAATACAGTGGAGTTGGTAGGTATAACCCCTGCCCACAAAGAGTGGGTAACAGCATGACCTCCTGGAAAGAAAATGGACCTGGGAGTTAGAAGACCTGGGTTCTAAATTCAGCTTTCGCACTTGCTTGCTGTGTGACTTCGGGCAAGTCAGTTGACCTCTCTGTGCCTCAGTTTCCTCAGCTTTAAAATGGTGATTAAATATCTGTTCTCCCTCCTACTTAGACTGTGAGCCCCATGTGGGACAGGGACTGTGTCTGACCTGATTATCTTACCCAGCACTTAGAACAGTGCTTGATACAGAGTAAGAACTTAAATGCCATTGAATAAAAAGAGTTACAGTCTAGAGGGGAGCTCACATTCGTGGCTCAGTGGAAAGAGCCCGGCCTTGGGAGTCAGAGGTCATGGGTTCAAATCCCACCTCTGCCAATTGTCAGCTGTGTGATTTTGGGCAATCACTTAACTTCTCTGTGCCGCAGTTCCCTCATCTGTAAAATGGGGATGAAGACGGTGAGCCCCACGTGGGACATCCTGATCACCCTGTATCCCCCCAGAGCTTAGAACAGTGCTTTGCACATAGTAAGCATTTAACAAATACCATCATTATTATTCTAAGGGAGGATCTTCCAGTCACTGGTAACAACTGATGTGTGGTGTGATTGACACCAATGAAAGGATGTTTATGAATGACATATTAAAGAGAAGCAGAGAAGCAGTGTGGCTCAGTGGAAAGAGCCCGGGCTTGGGAGTCAAAGATCATGGGTTCTAATCACAGCTCCCCAACATATCTGCTGTGTGACCTTGTGCAAGTCACTTCACTTCTCTGAGCCTCAGTCACCTCATCTGTAAAATGGGGATTAAGACTGTGAGCCCCACATGGGACGTGATCACCTTGTATCCCCCCCAGTGCTTAGAACAGCGCTTTGCTTGACAAATGCCATCATTATTTTTATCATTATTAAAGGAAATTAAACTGAAAAATTAAAATTCTACCATTTCATTGTCCATAAAGTTTACCCTTTGTATAACTGACCACCAACTAATCATCTTGCTTGACTCTTCAAGGCTCACGGGGTGGTCAGGGATGGTCAAGGATGGGCAGGAACAGGAGTACCTCCAATACATGTGACACCCAACTCTCTGAGACTTCCAGAGCCTGAAGCAGCAAAGCAGCATGGATAGAGACACTGGCCTGGGATTCAAAAGGTAATGTGAACATGACCTAAGTCTGGCTCTGCAGCTCACCTGCTGTGTGGACTTGGGCAAGTCACTTCATTTTTCTGGGTCTCAGTTACCTCATCTGGAAAATGGGGATTAAGACTGTGAGCCTTATGTGGGACAGGGACTGTGTCCGACCTAATTTCCTTGTATCCAACCCAGTGCTTAGTATTGTGCTTTGCACATAGTAAGCACTTAACAAATACTATAATTATTATTATTACCCCAACCAGTCTCCCCAGCCTGACTCCCATCTACCTCTTTGGGCACCTTGGGGTTATGAAGAGGTAGCCTCAGGAGTCAGCAAGGAAATTCATTTGGTTATATTTTATTGAGTGCTTACTGTGTGTAGAGCACTGTACTAAGTGCTTGGGAAGTACAGAGCAGCAACAAATAGAGACAATCCTGCTCACAATGGGCTCACAGTCTTGGAGCTGATTCACTAGGACACTAGACAACTGTATGCCAACTGAGGGTAGGGATCATGTCTATCAATTCCACTGTACTCTCCCAAGCATTTACAACCCCACTCTGCACACAAGTGTTAAGTGAGTATTAGCTGTACACTACAACTATATGCTCCTTGTTGGCAGGGAATATGTCTGCTATATTGTTATACTATACTCCCCGAAGTGTATGATTGACTGCAACTGAAATATAATTCTAATGACAATAAAATAGCAACAATGATACGTATGTAGATATGCTTCTCTTAATCTAGGTCAGAGAGCCTTTTTTTCCCTCTCAAGACTATTGAGAATGCTATCAGGTATATTATTTCATTTTTCTTCCCATATTTAATTTCAAAAAGTCCCAGGTCCATCACAAAAGCAAAAATATCCAAAGGTCCTCTAAATACATCTATACAGGTACAGTAACATTCATTCTCTTGGAAGAATGTTCATTTATTTTACAAAAACAGCATTTCCAAAACTGCCCCATAAAATCAAAAACCACCATCAAGATCTGCCAAAAATGAATTCGTGCATTTCTAAAAACTCCATTCTTTATTCTTTAATCCCTCTTTTCCTCTCCCATTTTACAGATGGGCAAATTGGGACATACGGTAGTTAAGTCACTTGTTCCATTCAATAACAAAGCAAAGCAAAGCCAATTGCCATGTCTCACTGGTGACATGAGCAATGTCCTATTACTGCTTGCAAGTCTGACCTTATTTGAGGGAAAGAGCCCATTAATCTTACAAAATAGTGCTGAAGAAAACAATTGAAAATTCTTTTAAAATTTTGCCAAAAGACAATTACCAGGGTGTAAGCATAATATAAAAAATGTGGGGGATGAGAGTTAACCATCCTTTTTAATATTTATGGTTCAGTTTATGAATATTCCTAGGTAGACCTTTATATTACTCATTTCCTTTATAAAAACATGTTTAATGTTTTTAACCCAGAGCCAGTATAAAACACATTATTCTTGACTTCCTGTTGTGCTTCATTAAAACTAACTTCAAGTGTATTCATGGCATAATACCACTTAATTTATCCTGAGAAATTAAACCAATTCTTCTTATGTATTTGAGTAATAACTCTAGATATTATTAATATCCTAATGAATAAAGAACTAGTCAGTTTTCCCATTTAACAGACTATTCAGGGTCAAATTTAGATGTATGCAATATTTTAAGGTAATGAAGCCTTATAAACATTTCATTTCTCTACTGAATATGAACTCGAGTGGTTTGTAGGATATAACTAAAACTCTCAAGATGCATTACATGCATGGAAGTTTCTTCGGCTCTACAATTATGAAATCATAAAATATGATACTAAATTGATCGAAGTGATGTAGTTGAATGGCCTAAACGTAGAAGTAATAGTATTTTCGAGCATCTGAGTGCAATGCACTGAGCTAGGCACTCAGGAAAGTTCAGCAGAAGCACAAGACAAGCTACCTGTTGACAAGGAGTTTATATACTAAAGGAGTTTTGATAGAATGATAATAGAAGAGCTGTTTTCAATATACTGAAGTGTGCTGGATTATTGATCTTAAATCTGCAATATTGCTACCTTTCATTTAAATTACAAATGGAAGAAAATATATTTCTCATAGCTAGCCTTAAAAGACTTTTCTTTAGTTCAACATCTTGTTCTTTGTATTTTATTTGATTTCCAACCAAAGGAACCTCATCTATTTTTCACATCGTTTTAGCATCCCTTACAACCTAAAGTAGATTAGTGTTGGGGGTCTCACTTTTCCTAGATCTTTACCTTACTGGCTCCAGCTCTGAATATCCCATTTTGCACTTGGATCTGTGACTTTTGGGCATTTGGTATTCACCCCACCCTCAGCTCCACAGTACTTATGTACATATCTATACATTATATGTTATACATTATTTATTTATATCAATGTCTGTATCCCCTCTAACTGTTGGCTTGTTGTGGGCAGAGAGCATGTCTCCCAATTTGGTTGCTTTGTACGCTACCAAATGCTTACCCAGTACAATGCAGAAGCAAATAATAGATTGATTACCTGTGGACTACAAATAGGTCACAGACTAATCCTATGTTTTTGGAAATTTTCAACTCTTACACTAACCTATGATCTTTCAAATTAGACTTTTTTTCCAATGCAGGTGGCACGTTAAGCCTGCTAACTTTTACCTCATTCTCTAGTATGCATATTCATTAATCTTCATTATGAAGTTTCCCTTTACCTGCTCTCTATCTCTTGCTGTTTATTCATTCTTTATGGGTTGCTTATGGTTTTGTTTTTTTCTTCTTTTTTATTGTTTCAAAAACTGATTTAAAGAAGGCATTCAGCATCTGTACTTAAGCATCATTAATTTCATCCCTCTCCTTGATTTTCTCTCTAATAGATCTTTTTCCCTTGACATGTTTGTGAAAATTCTTTTAAATCTCATTAACCCCTTTTCTATAATGATCACATTTAATTATTTTTCATTTTTTTGTAGCTTTTCTTAGCTTTCCTTACAATAGTCAACTAAAACACCATTCCTGTTTGCCATCCTTTCCTCTATTTCCAGATTTAACTTTTTCTTCACCTTTAATATTGGTCTTTAAGTAATTTGTTTAACTATGATTAATGTTCTTGGATAGAGTCAACTCTTGATTATCCGGAACAGGTTATTCAGTTTATCATTCATTCATTCATTCAATCGTATTTATTGAGCGCTTACGGTGTGCAGAGCACTTTATTAAGAGCTTGGGAAGTACAAGTTGGCAACATATACAGATGGTCCCTACCCAACAGTGGGCTCACAGTCTAGAAGAGTGGGCTTACGGTAGTCCAAGCCCTGAAAACTGGGGAACCAATTTTTTTTAACATATCAAACATTGAGAGACTGCCCCAGAATTAAAACAAAAAGTAAAAAAAAAAATTCCCTTATCTTTTAGAGGAAAGATGAGAGAGCTGCCTGCTGAAAGTCACCAAGGCATCTTTCATTGCTGTCAAAATCCTGGCAGAGTCCTTCCGGACCAGTTATTTTACAGCAATGTCAACGGAACACTCCTAGGACTGCAATTTACCGTGGACAGCAGGTATGATCTTTGTTATATTGTAGGTCCAAGAGAGCACAGGGAACAACTTTAAGAATTCTACATTATTCATTGACTTTACTGAGATACCTACAGCACCAGTAGGCCTGGACTTTTACGAAGTTTTATCATGAACGGCAAATTCTGGAATGTAGTTGGTATCCTAGCACTGAAGCTGTGTTCATCTTACACAGCTCTGCTGGGCGGGACATGTGAAGAGCATAAGTAGCAACAGGATACCTAAACAACTGCTCCCTGGAGAACTGCAATTGGGAAACTGACAGCTAGAAGGACAGAAAACATTTTAAGGATTCGGTAAAACAAAGCCTAAGTCAAAGATGCATGACAGACTTAAACTGGAGTTGGTTGCTATGGTTAAACCAGCCTGATGTACTGCCTTCAAGAAATGAGTTGCTCTCTTCGAGCAAAACTTCATGGGAGACAGAGGTGCAAAAGAAAAAACAGCAGTAGGCCTAGTAAACACTAGGCAGGACAATACAACAAGGGATAGCTTCTGTATGTGCAAAATGAGACCAGGCCTATTAGTCCTCAATTGCTCTTTTCGGCCTCATACAAACTCAGGTGTGAACTTCACCATCGGGGTGTTGTCTTCAAAAATAAAAGACAACTACAGACAAGGAAGTTGGGCTGCTTAAAAAATTCCCTATAATTGGAGAGTCACACCATGACATTTTGGCAGGTGATATGATATGTGCCTACTCCATGGGAGCAGCGGGGACAGTGAACCCCAAAGTTTACACTGGACTCCCCATCTTGCTCATTCTTGTAGTGTCCCAAGTGCTTAGTACTGTGTTTTGCACCCAGGAAGGGCTCAGTAAATACGATTGAATGAATGAATGAATGAATTCTAGGTCCCTGACAAGTTTCTAACAGGTCTCTGAACTGAGAGTTTCCATTCAGGGCTGAAAAAATCCAAGGGGTTTGTTAGCTCTTGAAAGTCTCTCTCCTCCTAGTTTCCATTCTCAACAAAATCCCTGCCCCATTTTATCTCCTCGCATGGAATGAAAAATTGATTGGAGCTCTTTATGGGCAGGGATCATGTCTAGAAGCTATATTATATTGCGCTCTCCCAAGCACTTAGTGTAGGGCTCTGAACATAGTAAGAGTTCAATAAATGTCATTAATTTATTGATATTTATTAATATTTCCAGCATCAGAGTTGATAAAGTGTTTCACCTGTCCACGGGAAGCAGCGTGGCCCAGTGGAAAGAGCCCGGGCTTTGGAGTCAGAGGCCGTGGGTTCAAATCCCGGCTCCACCACTTGTCAGCTGTGTGACTTTGGGCAAGTCACTTCATTTCTCTGGGCCTCAGTTCCCTCATCTGTAAAATGGGGATGAAGACTGTAAGCCCCTCGTGGGACAACCTGATTACCTTGTATCTACCCCAGAGCTTAGCATGGAAGGGTAAAGGAACAAATTAAGTACAAAGAGAAGAGTAGTGAAGCACAGATAAATAATGCTGGGAAAAACGCATGATAGAGATCAATGCATTAGAAATTGAGGTCTTTGACAATTGATGATACTCGAACAATATTCACTAAGGGTTTATTTTCTGCAGATCACTGAACTAAGTGTTTGCGAAAGTAGTGTAGAGTTAGTCGTGATCTCTGCCTTCAAGGAGGTTACAATCTAGTTGGAGAGCCAAATGCTAAATTACAGGTAGGGGAAAGCAGTACATTACAAAAATGTGTACATAAGTGAAATGGGAGGGGCGAGGGTGTAGGAGTACACAAATGTTTTAGTTGGCACAGAAAGGTAGACTGTAAGCTGCTTGTGGGCAGGTAATGCTTTCACCAACTTTTGAACAATTGAACTTTCCCAAGTGCTTAGTACGGTCTTTACACACAGTAGGCATTCAATAAATACCACTTAGTAGAAGTGCTGAAATGCCAGTGAAGGGAATAGTGAGGGGGAATGAGAGCTTAATCAGGGAAGAGATGTAATTTCAGAAGAATCTAGAAGGTGGGAGAGAGCAGTGGGTCTGTCCGGTGAGATGCGAAAGAGGTCTCGGAAGAAGGGAGACTGTGATCCAGAGGTTAGTGGTAAAATAGATGAGAATGAGGCATAAGGAGTTGGTTGGCTTGAAAGAAGCAAAGCATGCTAACTGAGATCTAGTGGTAGAAGAGTGAGGATAAAAGGGGGCGAAAGAGCTAATCAAGTGCCTTAATAAGGAATTTCTCCTTGAAGCAAAGAGGAATGGGCAACCATTGGAGGTGTTTGAGGAGAGAGGAGAAGTGTGTAAAACTATGTTGCAATAAGGCCTAGTGGATAGAGCCGGGTGTGGGAGTTACGAGGACCTGAGTTCTAATCCTGACTCCACTGTGTGACCTGGGGCAAGTGACTTCACTTCTCTGGGCCTCATATGTAAAATGGGAATTAAGACTGTAAGCCCCATGTTGGACAGGGTCTAGGTCCAATCAGATCATCTTGTATCTACCCCAGTGCTTAGTACAGTGCCTGGCACACAGTAGGCACTTAAAAATGCTACAATTATTACTATTATTATTAAAAATAAACTGCAATGTAGAGAGAAGTATGGTCTGGAGAAGGACGAGCTTAAGGACAGGGAGGACTGCAGGGAAAATGAAGCAGAAGTTGAATTGGGATATAACAAGGAGATATGTCTCCTTCCCATTCACACACCAGCATGGTAACATTTTGGATAGAGCAGAAAGAGTGGAATCTGGAGTAGTTGTAAAGATAGAATTATCAATATTTGGTGATTGACTAAATATGCAGTTTGAAAGAGAGAGAGGAGTTTGGGGCTTCAGGGTCGGCGGAGCTCTGACGGAAGCAATTTCTGGTCACACAGCTAGCCTTTTCAGGTACCCCATCATCAGACTGTGAGCCCACTGTTGGGTAGGGACCATCTCTACATGTTGCCAACTTGTACTTCCCAAGCGCTTAGTACAGTGCTCTGCACACCGTAAGCAATCAATAAATACAATTGAATGAATGAATGAATGAATGAGAGGCATCCAGATTATGCTACTCAGAATGCAGTGGTTCTTTGGTGATTACTGTTTAATTTTTCACTGTCTACTAAAACTCATTAGCCCATTTTGCTTCTACAGTGCTTGACACAGTAAGTTCTCAATAAATACCACTGATTGATCATCAATTTTGAAATTTAGGAGGCTTTAAAGTTTTTCTCCACTAAGCATTTGGATGTTCATTCTTGTTTTTTATAGAATTTTAGATTTCCCTTTGCATTAAAGTCTAACATTGAAGAGGCAATGTGTCATACTTTAACAATTTCTTCCTTGAAATTCCCTCCAAAAGGAGTCATTAGAAGTCAGACTCATCTTAGATCCAGGTTTAGTTCTCTGTTCTTCCCTAATCAAGGCAGTCTTATTATGTTCTAATAACTCGATCGCCCACTGCCTTTTTAATCTCATGCCCCTCCTATGTTATATCTTCCTTCACTGGACTAAAGGAAAGTACAACAAAGTATAGGGAGCATGCTCAATCTGTCAGTAGTCTCACTAATGATGGCCTAAGGAAAAGAGGATGAGTGTTTGTGGGGAAGGAAAAAAGGGGAATTGTCAGGGGCAGAAGGATCATTCTAGAACTGAAGGACTGTGTGCACTTCAAAGTGTGTTCTCATTAGTGACACAGGATGAGTAAGTTTCAGCTTTTCCTGTTTTAACACGATCAGACTGACTTGCTTTTCCTTCTGCTCTTACCCTAAGTCTCCTTCCCAGTCACACAAAAACCTCTCTGCTCTGCTCCTACCTTGAAAGAGATTGAGTGTATCTAGCTGGACAGGACTGTGGAAGCATCCTTGGAGGAAATGGGTTCGGAGAATAATTTTAAATAATCCAACCAAATTGTTTTTAGCTCACGATATTTTCTCCAAATTATAAAGTTGCCATATTTCAAATTATCTGTATCGTCAGGCCTATAAAACTCTCTTTGGACATGACTGTTAGTATCTTAGGAAGAGATGGTGCTCTGAACTGCCTGAAATCAAACTAATGAGATTTTGCTGCATATGGCTGTGATGTCTTTAATTTATGAATAACCTTTGGTTCTGTCAGTTTAGCTACCTAGTTTTCTATTGAGTTATAAACTTTCCTTTCAATGAATGTATTTTAAAGCTGGATTTGTGGCATTTCATTATCTCTGGAACTTTATGTTTTCACTCATCATTATCTATGGTGGAGCACTGCAGATTCCCACTGCGTCTTCTCTTATTTATAGAATACAAATAGAAGCCTCTCCACCTACATATTCATTGGGAGAAAGACACCACTAAGTTTCAATGATTTAGATCACTTTTACAGCCTTTAATTATTGCTGATTTACCTGAACATTTTCTTCCCTCAAAGCGGGAACCAGGAATGCTTTTAGCAGTTCCCTTCATGGCCTGCCTAGCACACTGAGCACGTAATAAATGGTTAGTAAGAACATTAATAAGCCTGATCTTACGAAGAGAAGCTAGTTAATCATTCTCTTTAGGAGCAATATTAGCTCTTTCTGAACAACAGGGTAGCGACATTATCTAGCAGAGACTGTGAACCCCTCAAGGGACAGGGTCCATGTTAAATCACCACCTGTATATTCCCTTCTCAGCACAACCACAGTGCTCTGCCGAACGACAGGGCAGCAACATTATCTGGCAGAGATTGTGAGCCCCTCGAGGGGCAGGGTCTGTGTTAAATTACCACTTGTATATTACTTCTCAGTGCTACTACAGCGCTCTACACACAGTAATAAATGCTATTACTAATAGAATTGTACTTTTCAGCTTTTAAATAAGATTACATTTCAGATTTCAACTGGTACTCACTTTTTTTTCAGTGATATTTGAAAGTGCTTCTATGTGCCAAGCACTGGACTAAGGCCAGGGGTAGAGACAAGATAACCAGGTTGGACAAAGTCCATGTTTGATAGAGGACTCGCTATCTTAATCCCCATTTTATAGATGAGGTATATGAGGCACAGAGAAGTTAAGTGACTTGCCCAAGGTCACACAGCAGATAAGTGGCAGAGTTGGGATTAGAACCAAGGTCTTCTGACTCCCACCACTGTGTTCTTTAAACTAGGCCATGATGCGTCCTTATCATCTCTGTTACCATAACTCTAGTTGAGTAGCAATTGTGTGCAAAGTACTGCTTTTGGACAGCACTTGAAAACAAAGCACTTTCCCTCTTTATTCTCTCCCTGACTGCCATCTTCAACTGTTCGCTCTCCAATGGCTTTCTTTAAAACATGCCTATGTCTTCTCTATCCTAAAAAAAGTAGCATGGCACAGTGGAATGAGCACGGGTCTTGAAGTCAGAAGGTGATGGGTTCTCATCCTGGCTCCACCATTTGCCTGTTGTGTGTCCTTGAGTAAGTCACTTCACTTCCCTGTGCCTTATTTCCCTCATCCGTAAAATGGGGATTAAGACTATATTTTACCTAATTTGTTTGTAACCAACTCAGCATTTAGTACAGTGCCTGGAACCTAGTAAGTGCTTAACAAATACCACAGTTATTATTATTATTATAAAAAACAGCTTTGACCCCACAGCTCCCTCCAGTTATCACCCCATCTGCCTCCTACCATTCCTCTCCAAAGTCCTTGAGTGAGTTATCTACACCCTCTGTCTCATATTCCCCTCCAATTCTCTCCTTGACACCACACCAATCTGGCTTCCATCCCCTTCACTCCACAGAAACCACCATCTCAACGGTCACAAATGATCTCCTTCTTGACAAATCCAAAAGCCTCTACTCCATCCTAATTCTCCCTGACCTCTCAGTTGCCTTCGACACTATTGGCTTGACTTCCAGAAGTGGGTAGTTCTGGAAACATAATAGAACCTTGGCTTCACTGTCCTCTCCTGATTCTCCTTCTGTCTCTCATCGCTTATTCTTTGTCTTTTGGGGGGCTCTTCCTCTGCCTCCCATCCTCTAACAAACTGTAGGAGTCCAACAAGGCTCAGTTCTGAGTCCCCTTCTATTCTCCATCTACACCCACTACCTTGGGGAACTCATTCACTATCATGGCTTCAACTACAAACTCTCTGCAGATCTACATCTGCAGCTCTTCTCTCTCACCTTCTCTCTAGCCTGACATGTCCTCCTGCCTTTGAGACATCTCTACTTGGATGTCCAGCCAACATCTCAAACTTTACATTTCCAAAACAGAACTCCTTACCTTCCCAACCAAACCCTGTCAATCCTCTTATTTTCCCATTACTTCCTGTTTCATAAGCCTACAACCATGACGTTATCCTTGACTCCTCTCTCTCATTCAACCCACATATTCAATCTCTCACTAAATCTTGTTGGTTCAACATTCACAACATCACAAAAATCTGCCCTTTCCACTCCATCTAAACTGCTGCATTAATCCTAGCACTTATAATAGTAATGATGGCATTTGTTAAGCACTTACTATGTGCGAAGCACTGTTCTAAATGCTGGAATGATGTTGGTATTAAGCGCTTACTATGTGCTGAACACTGTTCTAAGTGCTGGGGTAGATACAGGGTAATCAGGTTGTCCCACATCATGCTCACAGTCTCAATCTCCATTTTACAGATGAGGTAACTGAGGCACCAAGAAGTTGTGACTTGCCCAAAGTCACACAGCTGACAAGTGATTGGGGTGGGATTAGAACCCATGACCTCTGACTCCTAAGCCCAGGCTCTTTCAACTAGCTACTTCTCGTATCCTATCCCACCTTGATTTCCGATTCAGCCTTCTTGCTGACCTCCCTGCCTCCTGTCTCGCCACACTCCAGTCCATACTACACTCGGCTGCCCGGGTCATTTTTCTACAAAAATGTTCAGTCTTTTTCCCCAGTCCTCAAGAACCTCCAGTGGTGGCCCATCTACCTCGACATCAAACAGAAACTCCTCACCATCTGCTTTAAAGCACTCAAACACCTTGTCCACTCCTACCTCAGTTTGCTGCTCTGCTATTACAATACAGCCCACACACTCTGTTCCTGTAATTCCAACCTAATCCCAGTACCTCAATCGCATCTATCTTGCCATCAACCTTCTACCCATATCCTGCCTCTGCCTGGAATGCCTTCCCTCTTTATATCCGACAATTTCACTCTCTTCCTTCAAAGCCTTATTGAAGGCACATCTTCTCCAAGAGGCCTTCCCTGACTAAACCCTCATTTCCTCTTTTCCCATTTCCTTCTGTGTTACCCTAATTTGCTCCCTTTTTTGATCCCCTCCCTACCAGCCCCATAGCACTTATGTAGATATCCATAATTTGTTTATAGTAATGTCTGTCTTTTCTAACATACTGTTACCTCCTTGTGGGCAGGGAATATGTCTACCAATTTGGTTATATTGTACTCTCCCAAGCACTTAGTATAATGCTCTGCACACAGTAAGTGCTCAATAAGTACAATTGATTGAAACATGCAATAGTCCTAAAGTTCACAATCCCTGCTCTTCAGGAGCTTATAATTTAATGCAGATAAATGGACATAAATGCCAAATATGCAATAGGTAAATGAATAAGGTAATAGATACAGTGGATAGAGAAGGCTAAGTGATAAATAATTAAATAGATAATACATAAATAAACAGATATACATGAGTGCTGATGCCATAGCAACACTGATGATGAGGAAATCTCCCATTAAGACAATGGATTAGCATCAGTCCTGAGACGTGGGGACTGAGAATCTGCATGGAAGAATTGATTATCATGCTGGTGGCTTATGCAGAATAATCTGCACAGTCTAATACCTTCTGATCAGGTGCCTGATAAGGTACAGAATGCAATCAGTAAGTAGGCAGATGAGGATGCAGAGCAATCAATTAATCAATCAGTGGTATTTATTGAGTATTTACTGTGGTAAGAGCAGTATCAAGCACTTGGGAAAGTAAAATGGGATGGAGTTGGTGGAACCATTCCCTGCCAATGAGGAGCTTATAGTCCAGAGGAGGAAGCAGGCATTACTACAAAAAAATAAATTATGGTTATGAACATAAGTGCTGTGGAGCTGAGGGTGGGTTGAATCAAAGATGCAAATCCAAGTGCAAGGGTGACAGAGAAGAGAGTGGGAGAAGAGAAAATGATGGCTTAGTCCCAGGAGGTCTCTGTGTTCTTTTAAAAAGGTTTTGAAGGTGTGGAGAGTGATCATCTATTGGCTACTAAAGGAGAGTAGTTCTAGGACAGAGGAGGGCCATGGGCAAGGGGTCAGTGGTGAGAGAGATGAGATACTGTAGTCTCCCAAGTTATAGTACAGTGATCAACACACAGTAAGTGCACAATAAATTCATTCATTCAGTCATATTTATTGAGCACTTACTCTGTGCTGAACACTGTACTAACTGACAGCACTGACTGGGAGAGTACAATTCAACAATAGATACATTCCCTGCCCACAGTGAGCCTACAGTCTGGAGTTGGGGAGAGGAACATAATAATAATAATAATAATGATGGTATATGTTAAGCGCTTACTATGTGCAAAGCACTGTTCTAAGCGCTGGGGAGGTTACAAGGTGATCAGGTTGTCCCAAGGGGGGCTCACAGTTTTAATCCCCATTTTACAGATGAGGTAACTGAGGCACAGAGAAGTTAAGTGACTTGCCCAAAGTCACACAGCTGACAGTTGGTGGAGCTGGGATTTGAATCCATGACCTCTGACTCCAAAGCCCACGCTGTTTCCACTGAGCCACGCTTCTCAATACTCATAAAATTTACAGATATGTAAATAAGTGCTGTGGGGCTCGGAGGGGAGTAGTACAGAGGGACCAAGTCAAGGTGACACCGAAGGTAATGGGAGAAGAGGAAAGGTGGGGCTTAGTCTGGGAAGGCCTCTTGGAGGAGATGTGCCTTCAATAAGGCTTTGAAGGTGGGGAGAGTGATTGTCTGCTGGATTTGAGGAGTGAGTTTGTTCCAGGCCAGAGGGAGGATGTGGGCTAGGGGTCGGCAGTGAGGTAGGTGAGATTGAGACACAGTGAGCAAGTTGGCACTAGATGCTATTGATTGATTGACGTAGATTGAGTAAATTGGCATTTGAAGGAATAGAGGATGTGGGCTAGATTGTAGTGGGAAATCAGAGAGGTAAAGTAGGAGGGGGGAAGCAACATAGTTTAGTGGAAACAGAATGGGCTTGAGAGCCAGAGGATGAGTGTTCTAATCCCAGCTCCACCACTTGTCTGCTGTGTGACCTTAGGCAAGTCACTTAACTTCTCTGTGCCTCAGTTACCTCATCTTTAAAATGGGGATTATGACTGCGAGCCCCATGTGGGACAACCTGATTAATTTGTAACTACCCCAGTGCTTAGAACAGTACTTGACACATAGTAAGCGCTTAACAAATACCATTATTATTATTATTATTATTGAGTGTTTTGAAGCCAATGGTAAGGAGTTTCTGTTTGATGTGGAGGTGGATGGGCAATGCCTGCAGGTTATTAAGGAGTGGGGAAACATGGACTGAATGTTATTGTAGAAAAATGATCCAGGCAGCAGAGTGAAGTATGAACTGGAGTGGGGAGAGACAGGAGGCAGAGAAATCAACAAGGAGATTGAGGCAGTAGTCTAGGAAGGATAGAGTAAGTGCTTGGCTTAACCTGGCATCAGTTTGGATGGAAAAGAAAGGGCAGCTGTTATCAGTGTTGTGAAGGTTGAGCTGACATGATTTGGTGACAGACTGAATATTCAGATTGAATAAAGAGATGAGTTCGGGATAATGTCAAGTTTACAGCTTTATGAGATAGAATGGTAGTGCTGTCTACAGTGATGGGAAAGTCATGGGGAGGGCATGATTTGGAGGGTAAGGTTAGAAAGTTCTGCTTGGACATGTTAAATTTGAGGTGCTGGAATGACATCCACGTAGAGATGTCCTGAAGGCAGGAGAAAAAATGAGACTGCCAAAAAAGGAAAAAAGTTCAGGACTAGAGCTGTAGATTTGGGATCATCTGCATAGACAGATGATAGTCAAAGGTAGGGGAGCGAATGAGTTCTCCGAAGGAGTTGGTGTAGATGGATAATAGATGGGGACCTAGAACTGAATCTTAAGGGACTCCCATAATTAAAGGTGGGACACAGAGGAAGGAGGAGTGTGTGAAACAGACTGAGAAAGAGACATTGTAGAGATACGAGGCGAGGCATTAATATAAATAAATGAATTACAGATGTGTGCACAATTGCTGTGAGCCTGAGGAAGGGGTGAATAAAGGGGGCAAATCCGAGTATAAGGGCAATGCAGAAGGGAGTAGGTGAACTGGAAATGAGGGCCTAGTAGGGGAAGGCCTCTTGGAGGAAATGGGCCTTCAGTAATGCTTTGAAGGTGGGGAGAGTGATCGTCTGACAGATATGAAGAGGAAAGACAGTCCCAGACAGAGGATGTGGGTAAGAGGTCTGTGTCGAGATAGGTGAGCTCGAGGTACAAGTGAGTAAGATAGCATTAGAGAGCAAAATGTGTGAGTGGGATTGTAGTAGGAAATCAGGGAGGTAAATTAGGAGAGGTGAAGGTGATTGAGTGGTTTAAGCCGATGGTAAGGAGTTTCTTTTTGATGCAGAAGTAGATGGACAACCACTGGAAGTTCTTGAGGAGTGGGAAAACATGAACTGAACTTATTTGTGTAAAATGATCTGGGCAGCAGAATGAAAAATGAATTGGACTGGAGAGAGAGGAGGCAGGAAGGTCATGGGGAGGACAGGGTTTGGGTGGGAAAATAAGGAGTTTTGTTTTGGACGTGTTAAGTTTGATGTGTCGGTAGGACATCTGGGTAAGATGTCCTGAAGGCAGTAGAAAATGTGAGGCTACATAGCAGGAGAGATATCAGGACTGGAGATGTAGATTTGGTAATCATTAGCATAGAGATGGTAGTTGAAGCTATGGGAGTGAATGAGTCCTCCAAGGGAGTGCGTGTAGATGGAGAATAGAAGGGGATTTAGAACTGATCCTTGAGGAACTCCCAGTTAGGGAGGAAACTGCAAAAGAGACCTAGAATAAGCATCTAGAGAGATAGGAAGAAGGATTGTCACTTTTTATTGATGTATTGTACTTTCCCAAGCACTTAGTACAGTGTTCTGCACACAGTAAGTGCTTAATAAATACGATTGAATGACTTAATGAATGAATGAACCAAGAGAGAACAGTGTTAGTAAAGTGGATTCAGAGATCCAGTAAATGTTGCTTTCTGAGAAAGGATAACGATTATGTTATTGACAATGTTGGGAAAAACAGGAAGAAGAGAACAGTTATGAAGGCATATGAGGAATTCAGTTTTGGGCACCATTTAGTTTAGAGGGACAGGGAGGGCAGTCTTCCAAGTGGAGATATACCTGAAGCAAAAATAAATATGAGATGTACAGAAGGTGAGAGTTTAGGGGTTATAAATTAGATTTGGTTTTATAGACTCTCAACATCCTGAAATAATTTTGTTTTTTGTTTTTCCACCACAGACTATCTGATAGGATAGTTCAGAAAGAAGAACTGAAACAGTACATCTAAGGACCTAGCAAACATTAACTCACCAAGAGTTATTTCAATCCTAAAGGAAACAGACTAGCTCTCGGTAACATATAAGGGACTTGGGTTGTGTGAAATCAGTGTGCTGTGAAATAAACTAAAGGCATTAAACTTCTTGAACAGGATAGAGTACAGGACTCAAAGTCAGAAATCCTAGGTTCTGGACTTGTCTCCCCCACTGAAATGTCCCATACATATAAATTGAGAGAACCATTAGAACTGCAAAATATTTAATAGGCCTGTAAAGTGTATATTTTCATTCTCCTGCTCTTCTTCACGCACTTGTCAATGCAGCTCTTTCTCCCTCAATCCCCTGAAGGGCAGAGACAAAATCAGATCTTTCAGCCACCTCAAAAATTAATTGCTGGAATTATTGAATCATGGAACTATTCCTGGAATGAAACGGAGGGTGTGGGTTTAGGAAGGACAGATTTATCAATAATTCTGGCCCCGGAAGATGAAACTGGAGGGCTCTCAAGGGCTGTGGCAGAATAAGGCTATTTAAAACAATGAAACTCCAAAGCTAAATACTTTATTTCACTAATATTTTCCAGGTGTTGTGCTCTTGTCCCTCTTCTTTGGTTAATATTCATCTACTGAACAACCCACAGGTGCAGAATGATGGGCCTCTTTCCATCTCTTTCTATGAATTGGGTGTGTAGAGAACAGGGTTTGGAGCACCTGGATCGGATCACCTCATCTCAGCTCTTGTGGGTGTTGAGCCCCACCCCTGCAGTCCTGCACTCCCTGACACTTCTTCAGGGCCTCCATAGGGGATTCTGGTCTGCCCTCTGGCAGAGACACAAAGTAATATATATACTGTATATACCCGTATATATGTATATATGTTTGTACATATTTATTACTCTATTTTATTTGTACATATTTATTCTATTGATTTTATTTTGTTAATATGTTTTGTTTTGTTCTCTGTCTCCTTCTTCTAGACTGTGAGCCCATTGTTGAGTAGGGACCATCTCTATATATTGCCAACTTGTACTTCCCAAGCACTTAGTACGGTGCTCTGCACACAGTAAACGCTCAATAAATACAATTGAATGAATGAATGAATAATGCTTGTGATGCCTTCTTCTGGTTGGGGTTTTTCTTTCTCTCTCAAGGTATGGCTGTATCTTTTACCTGCCTCTCCATTCTCTGCTTCTTTCTGGGTCTGTTTTTCGCTCTCATTCCAACTGCTCTCCCAGGCTCTTGTGCGACACTCTCTTTTGGGTTTTTGGCCTGGAAGCTGGCACATTAAACTAAGTTTCTTGAGAGCTGAGAATATCTTTCTTCTACTGCGGACTCTCCCAGCAGTTTAGTAGAATGCCTTGCAATCAGTAGGTGTCCAATAAAATTGATCAACTGATTAATTCTGGTTGCTGTCTTTTGGCTCCTTCACTAGGAAGTTTGCCCATTATATTAAGTTCTTTGATGGGGGGGAATGTTTTCTATTATGTACACTCCTAAGGATTTAGTACAGTGCCTTTAACTTAATAGGTGTGTGGTAAACTCACAATAAGCTGCCTTATTAGTGACTGTTTGTGATTCTATGAACAAGAAGGAAACTCAGGAAGGCACTGATGAGTCTACCTGAGGGCAGGTGATTGCTGGCCTGTGGGGGCGAGGCACGGAGGGAGGAGTGGCCTGGACAGCTACATAGAACCACACTGAGATACCTAAGGCAGATGAAAGGCAGTCGTTTTGAATCACAGGGAGACAAACAGAAGGCAGCACTGAAGCACTTGGAGGAGAAGCACTCAGGGCAGCTGGAGAGTAACACTCAAAAGTAGCAGAAGGCAGCAGCCCTTGAAAGCAGAAAGAAGAAGCATTGGCAGAAAAGTCTTCCTTAACCAGCAGATTGTAACCTTGGGGGTCAGTGGTGTAGACGGACTCTACTATGTGTCCCTGAGGCTGCCCGGGTCCAGGGAAGCCCTGGTACGTACGTGCTGGGGACTAGCAACAAGGTGCCCAGTAAAAATGATCATTAATTGATCCAGTCCCCAGACACCCCATTCCAAGTTCACACCCATGTTCAAGTGAAAAAGTGGCATCTTAGTACCAACTATAGACTTATTACCTTACCCCTTAACAGAGGTATTGAAACACAGTCCTTGTGTATTCTTACAAAAAAAAAAAGACTCGCTTTTACTGTTCCCAGATACCTAAGTTAAAAGAACGTAAGAAAAGCCTGCAGCCAATTTGGTCACCAGTATGGAGTCTCATAAAGACAAAAATCGAAATGGAAAGGAGACAGGGTAGATTCAATCTTTTAAGGCCCACTGCTTGATTTCATTAGATCCTCCTGATTGCTCACTGACACATGGGCCAATGCTTATTTTCATGGCATATTAGAACTTTAATTGCCAAAGGGGTGAATCATAATCAAAACACATTTACTTCTTTATTAGGATCCCTTTCAGGCATACACAAGGTAAGTGTATTTTAAAGGGCTATATTGATTGGCTACTATTAAAAATGGCTATGATTAAGGTCATAACTACTTTCATTAGAAGTTAAATAGTGTCCTAATCATAGCAGCGGCACGCACATTAAAAGCACCCAAAGGGAGTTTATGCTAAAGAAAATTGTCAATAGGTTAGTTATTCGGCCCAAAGGGAAAGATACCTCATAAATTATATGATGATTATCTATTCACTTTGTTATTGATCACTGAGCTGATTATTGCAAATCCCATGGAGGAAGAAATACTTTAATTTTAAATTTTAACCAGAAACAATTAGAGGCAGCCTTTTGTTCTATAACTTCTTTTCCTTCGGAAGAAACCTTTCTTTAGAATGTCTGGTGGGTTACCTCTCTGGCAGTGGCATATTTCAGATTTTTTTCACCAAACTATGTGTAGGCTCTTCACTCCTCTCAAGTTAGCCTACTGTCCCGAGGTGACCCTGGGGTACCGGCCATCTCAAGGTCAAATACTATTTTGTGACCACCTGAGCTAGCAGGTGGAACTCGGGAAGTGAGGGTGGGATACTGCCCCCACAACCAAGACTGCTAGATTGTCAGCCCAAGCTGGGAATACAGAAGGTGTTCCTCGCCCCCGTGCCAATCAAATTAGGAATGGAGGAGGGAGGAGGGCAGAGATTGGATAGACTGAGGCCAGAAGCTGGAATGGCCTAGGGACACAGGCGATAAATACCTGTCGCCTCTGACCTTCGGGGTCAGAACACCGAGACACGCAGCAGCAGCAGCCCCCATGTCTTTCTCTGCCCAGAAGGCCAGATGCCCGCTCTGCAACCAGAACCAACACACTGAGGCAAGGACTGTAGGTTGGGTGAGTATCTCATGGGTGGGACCCGTGTGCCCCACTGCAGATGAGAATCATGAGTGGATTCCTCCCATGTAGGGAGAGCACATGGTGAGAGCTAGCTGCCCACCACGTGTGTGGGGAATGGAATGAATTCCTCCCATGTGGGAAAGTAAGTGGATTCTTCCCGAGTGGGAAGTGTACATAGGTGAGAGTTAGCCGCCTCACCCACGCACCATTAACGTATGATTGTGTTCCTCCCATTAGGGAAGCTCGAATATTGCTAATTGATTACATTACTCCCAAAAGGGAAGCTCAATCCATTGCACCTAAACAACTAAATAATTCAATTTGCCTCGCAGAATAAATTTTATATAAAACTCAGGCTTTCCGTCCCCAGCCCCTCCCTCTCTCTCTCTCTCTCTCTCTCTCTCTCTCTCTCTCTCTCTCTCTCTCTCTCTCTCTCTCTCTCTCTCTCCACTGATTACTGAACGAACCTGTTTGTTCCCGGACAATGAGTGACACCTATCCACTGTGGCACGTTCTTATATCTCCTGTCTCCAATCTCTTGGTCACACTCTTTCCCCTGCCTGGAACTCTTCCCTCCTCAATTCCAACAAAGCTCAGTTCACTCTATCTTCAAAACCCTCATGAAATTCCATCTCCTTCAAGCAGTTTTCCTCAATTAATTTCCTAGGTAATAACCCCACAAATGTCACTTCAGCACTTCTGTATCACCTAGCACTGGTATACTCACCATCACCCATAGCACATATCTTACATACCCTATTCTGTAAGTGCTAACTTATGTGTGTATCTTCTTTTCATTCTTCTTCCTGTTTTTATATTATTTTAGTATTTGTTTTCCCTGCAAGTTTGTAAAATTCTCAAGGGCAGGGAATTACTAAGGAAACAGCATGGCTTAGTGAAAAGAGTATGGGCCTGGGCGTCAAAGGGCTTGAATATTAATTCCAATTCCACTACATGACTGCTGAGTGACCTTAGGCAAGTCTCTTAACTTTTCTGTGCCTCGGTTCAGGAACTTCTCTGTTCCGCATATGTAAAATGGGGATTAAGTCCTACTCCCTCTTATTTAGACCGTGAACCCCATGTGGAAAAGGGACTGTGTTTGATCTTATTATTTTGTATCCAGCCCAGTGTCTATACAGTGCTTGGAACAGAGTAAGTGCTTAAAATATCATAATTATTACTATTATTTTTATTATTACTTTTTTTAATGTACTGTCCAAAACTCCAGGTGCAGTGTCCTGCACCCAGTAATAAGTTGCTGCCACAGTTGCTACAAAGATGTAGCAGGCAAAACCCAGATGTTGAATGATCCCAGTGGGTGAAGGTCTTATGCATGTGAATTTGAATAAAATATAAATGGTATAAATATCATCATTATAATCAATGGCATTTAGTGAATGCCTATAGAGTGCAAATTGCTCTACTAAGGAGTTAGGAGAGAACAGCAGACACTGAGAGTCAGTATGCCTAGTGGAAACAGCACATACTGGAGTCAGGCAAGACAAATGTGTCCTAGTCTCCCTTCAGCCATTGTCTGCTTGCTATATGAATGTGGGCAAGTTTACCTCATAGTTTACCTCATCTATTGAATAGGGACAAGCTCCCTGCTCCCTCTCCCCCTTATTTAATCAATTAAATTTATGGAGTGCTTACTGTGTGCAGAGTAGTGTACCAAGTATAATACAATATAATTGGTAAGCGTGATCCTTGATTTCAATAATAATAATTAATAATTACGGTATTTGTTAAGTACTTAACTATGTGCCAGGCACTGTACTGAGCGCTGGCGTGGATATAAGCAAATCGGGTTGAACACAGTCCCTGTTCCATGTGGGTTTCACGGTCTCAATCCCCATTTTCCAGATGAGGTAACTGAGGCCCAGAGAAGTGAAGTGACTTGCTCAAGGTCACCCAGCAGACAAGTGGTGGAGTTGGGATTAGAACCCATGACCTTCTGACTCCCAGGGCTGTGCTCTATCCATTACGCCATGCTGCTTCACGCAGCTTCAAGGAGCTTACCGTCTAGTGGGGAGACTTACATTAAAAAAATTACAGATAGATGGAGTGGCCAAGTATAAGGCTATGTGCATAACTGCTGTGGAGAGGAGGTAGGTATCAAAATGTTTAGTGGCTACAACCCCAACTGCATAAGTGATGCAGGAGTGAGGGCAAATATGTGATCAAAGAAGAGGTTAGTCAGGGAAGGCTTCTTGGAGGAGGTATGCTTTTAGTAAGGCTTTGAAGATGGAAGTGGTGGTGGGCTGTCAGAGATAGAAAGGTGGAGAGCAGGAGGAGGTAGGTAGGGGATCAGCCAGAAGACAGATGAGATCAAGGTACAGTGAGTAGATTGATGTTAGAGAATAAAGTGTGTGGGCAGATAATTAGCAGGGAAGCAAGTGTTTAGGCTGGTTGTAATAGGAGGTTGGTGAGGTCAGGTTGGAAGGGGAAAGGTGATTGACAGCCTTAAAGGAATTTCTGCTTGATATGGAGGTGGATGGAGCAATTAATTTTTGAGGTGACTGAAAGATCTGATTTTGGCTCTGCCCCTCAGGGGATTGAGGGAGAAAGAGTTGCATTGACAAGTGCATGAGGAAGAGCAGGAGAATGAAAATATACACTTTACAGGCCTATTAAATATTTTGTAGCTCTAATGGTTCTCTCAATTTAAACTTATGGGACATTTCAGTGGTGGAGGCAAGTTCAGAACCTAGGATTTCTCACTCTGAGTCCTGTGCTCTATCCTGTTCAAGAAGTTTAATGCCTTTAGTGTATTTCACAGCACACTGGTTTCACACAACCCAAGTCCCTTACATGTTACCGAGAGCTAGTCTGTTTCCTTTAGGATTGAAATAACTCTTGGTGAGTTAATGTTTGCTAGGTCCTTAAATGTACTGTTTCAGTTGTTCTTTCTGAATTATCCTTATCAGATAGTCTCTGGGGGAAAAAAATGAAAAACAAAACTATTTCAGGATGTCGAGAGTCTACAAAACCAAATCTAATTTCTAAGAAATTGGAGGATTCTGATAAGTGGCAAGATGCTGACTAAAGTTTTTTTTTTTTTTTTTAGAAAAATGATCTGGGCAGCAGAGTGAAGTATGGATGGGAGGCAGGAAGGACAGTAAGGAAACTGGAGCAGTAGTTGAGGTGGGAATAGGATAAGTTCTTGGAATAGTGGGATAGCAGTTTGAAAGGAGAGGGGGGGGTGGATTTTAGAGATGTTCTGAAGGAAGACCCGGGAGGATTTGGTGATGGATTGAATATGGGGGTAAAATAAGAATGAGTTGAGGAAAGCGCCAGGGTTATGGGCTTGTAAAATGAGGGGAATGGGATTGTCTAAAGTGATGGGAAAGTCATGGGAAGGACAGGATTTGGGTGGGAATGTGAGGAGTTCTGTTTTGGGTATTATCTAATTATCTTGTATCTAACTCTAGTGCTTAGCAAATAGAAAGCATTAAAAAAATGTCATAACTAAGACACACTGTTTGCCCTCCTGGAGCTTGCAATCTGATTGGAGTGGACAGATGGAAATACTTGAAATTAATGGGAGCATAAGGAAGAATAAAAATAAGTGATATGAAAATAAAATACCAAATGAATAGTTGACTATACAAATATAAACATGCACAGTTACACAAATACTGGGGATAGGAATAAATCATAACTGCTAAGGGTGGTGCTGGGTTGACATGCTCTAATACCAATCTTTATTGCCATTTAAGGTATTGATGGAGTTTTCTTGTGGATGGGGATCAACTTTTCTTGCATTCCTTTCACACACTGACTAGCACAGCATATTGCACAATGAAGTACTTACATATTATTAGAGAATAGGACTGCAAGTCATTTCTAGTTATTATCAATCAATCAATCAATCGTATTTATTGAGTGCTTACTGTGATACTTATGATACTTACTTATGATACAGTTGAAACACAGGACCAATTAGTTTAAGGGTGAATGCTTCCTCTCACAGGATAGTGAATTCCTTTACAAATAAGTATTTTAAGAATTCATATACATTTTTGGATGAGTGATTATTTCTCATTAGATTTGGAAAGATCACAAGGGGAAGATGCTAATAGTTTTTAATCATATTGCAGATGCAGAAAATTAATCTTAATCCCTCAGGTAGCCTTCACTTGCAGGTAAAAGTGGACAATATTTTTGTAAATTATATGCAATGATAATAATTTTCTGGTTTTAGGAATTTTGAAGCTATATTTACAGCTACTGAGTAACAATTCATAATTTGTCTTTAAGTCAAATAGTCTATAGTATATAAATATATATATAGTATATAAAACATGTTCTGTTAGAATGTATAAAACAGAGGCATTTTAGAAATGAGTGCACATACTGGACTGAAAATACCCATGCACTAATTGAATCATCACACATCAAAACTGCATCTGTCATACTAAATTCTTAATTCGTTCTATATTCTAATATCTTCATTCTATATTTTTGGAAACAACATCAATAAACCTTTCATTATTTTCATCTGTAGGGTATGCCAAAATTTGATGCTCATGTATTAATTTGGTGAGTATTATAATCTCAACTGGTACCGGAAACATAAAATTTGCCATAATGGAAGGGGAGCTAAAGGAGCTTCCAGTTGTGACAGCATTGGATTAAACTAGCTGATTCTGGCTATAATTGAGTTTCTGTGCTTTTCTTTTAATTTCACTACCTGATGATACCTGAGAGCAGTAGACTTTATTTCAGAATCCCATTAGGTACCATTATGAGATACTATTTCCTAGGGTTTTAAAATCGAATTGTCAGTCAATGTGTTACAGTAAGCCTAGATTTCTTTCGACTCTCATGGCTATACACTGTGGGGAAAAAACAAAAGAAGTATGTTCCATCATCCTGTCAAGGAGGTTTCTTAACAAATTACCTTTCTCCTCAAAAGAAAACACAGAGAGACTTTTTTGTTGCTCTAACAATTCTCATAGTTCATATCTTCTTTTCTAAACTATGAAAGGGAACAAAAACTTAAGACCCATAGTGCGCAGAGATAGACAATTGATGTCCTTAGGATTTATGAAGAAATTTAAGTATTTAATAATAACAAGTTATGTTTCTTTAGGATATTTAAACTCTTTATAAACTACTGTGGCTGGGTAAGAAAAAATAATTTAAAGCGATTTTGAAACACTACACACATTTCAGTCTACCAATAGATCATTTCCTTAGGCATAGTTTTAAAATGGATTATTTCACGTTCCTTTAGATAGCAGAGGATGAAAAGTGTCAGCATCAACATTATTGAATCTGTTCTTTTAAAAAGTCATCATTCTAGCACACTGCTGGATTATTTTAAGGGAACATTTTTCTTTTTATTTCTAGAACTGTAATATTGAGACTAGGTTTGCAGAAACCCAGCCATTGAAACAATTACAAAGTGATCAATTGTAAACTGAGAAATAGAATAAACTACATATCATGTTAGCTGTGGTTTTATAATCAGATGGATATACTTCATCTAGAATTTTCTCACTTTAAAGGAATTTCCTGGAAAGTAAAAATATATCTGAGCTTGTACCATTCAAAGATTACAAAATTTTCCTTCCATTTACCTGTCTTCCTTTATTATCGATTTGCCTCCTAAATCACTGAGTAAAAGCTCAATGAACACTGAAAATTTTAATTGTATCTAAATGGTAGAACAACATTATTTTAACATGTTTAGTGCTCAACTTGGAGAGAAGGAAAAAAATGCATTTTTTGAATGCTACTGCACATTTTCCAAAGCTAGTGATTCCACATTCGTTAGGAAAAATATATTAAAATGATTACTACTTGTCATGTAACCAGGCACCTGGTGCCTCCAGACATTTACTTATAGCCCTGATGTGTCGGACTTTAATAATGGTGGCTGGTCACATGATTATGGCCTCAGCACTATATTGCATTCAGACAATTAACTGATCATCCCTATTGCAGGGACATTATTACTTCCAAATAGTTAACATATGGGGTACACAGTTATGCCTTGCTCAGGTACGAAAGAGTACACAATGATTAGTCCCTATATCATCTCCTGCAGTGTGGCTCAGTGGAAATAACCCAGGCTTGGAAGTCAGAGGTCGTGAGTTCTAATCCCAGCTCTGCCACTTGTCAGTTGTATGACCTTGGGCAAGTCACTTAACTTCTCTGGGCCTGTTACCTCATCTGTAAAATGGGGATTAAGATTGTGAGCCCCATGTGAGACAACTTGATTACCTTGTACCTCCCCAGCGCTTAGAACAGAGCTTGGCACGTAGTTATTATTATTATTATCATTATTATTATTATTCTACCAGTTGAAAGCATTGCTTTATGGAGCACTTATGATCACTTTCTCTGATTGGCTCCTCCAGACAAGATCTTATTGGTGGCAGGCATTATACAAAAGTGCTAGGGTAGATACAAGAAAGTCAAGTTGGACACAGTCTGTGTCCCACATTGGGCTCACAGTCACAATTCTCATTCTACAAATGAGATAACTGAGGCACATAGATGTGAAATGACTTGCCCAAGGTCACAGCAGACAAGTGGCAGAGCTGAGATTGGAATCCAGGTCCTTCTGACTCCTAAAACTGTGCTCTATTCACTAGACCACACTGTTTCTCAATCTGTGTCCAGATTGGTGGACCCATCTGCCAGTCTGCCAGTTGAGGAACAGATTGGTGGGCAACGGGGAGGAAGAAAAATGGCAGTGGCAGCTACAGCCTATTCTGGAAGGTAATTTTGGGTTTCATAATTAAGATTTTGTTTTAAAATATGCTAAGTGAAATCTTTTTTAATCCAACTGGGAAATGGGTGGGGAGATCCCTAGAACAGTTACCAATTTGTACTTCCCAAGCGCTTAATACAGTGCTCTGCACACAGTAAGCGCTCAATGAATATGAATGAATGAATGAACAGTTCAGGTTCAAGGCACACTCCCCAAGAGTGGCAGCTGAAACAGCATCAGCTCTAGTCCAGGGTGCTCCTGGAGAAGTGGTTTGCTTTCAGGCAAGAGGAATGCCTGATGTAGCTTGCTAATCCCTTCACGTCCCCTTCACCATCAGTCCAAGCAACATTAAACACAATGTTTAGACACTTAAAGGACTTGGGAAAGTATTGAGTCCACCTGCTAGGCCAGCTTCAAGGACGCCAATCTTCAAGGGATTCACCAAATAGCCCAGTTGCTGTCCATAAAGAAGCAGTTACTTTGTGGAAACTTACAGATTGAAGGTATTGTATTTATGATGACCTGAGTTTGGCAACAGTCTCTGCTATACTGAGTCATGTGCTGAGGGTAGGAGTCTTCAACTGTATAGAAAAAAAAATGTACGTATCAATTACTCTTAGGGTCAGCTGGGGAAAGAAAAAAGGAGTCTCCAGTTATCATCTGTCAGGGAAAAAGAGGGCAAGAAGTGGAGCAAAAAGGGTACAAAAATAAGATAAATTATTGTGGGTTTCTCGTAAGGTGAGACACAAGAGGGGTGAAATTGAGAGCCAAGAATCAATCAGCTGTATTTTTTCACTGCCTGATTGGTGCAAAGCACTGTACTAAGAAGCCCTTGGGAGAGTTTTGGAGAGCTGGGAGACACGATCCCTGCCCATCAGTACAGTTCATCAGGGGAAGACCTCAAATATTGAAGATAAGAAAAATCAGAACAATAGAAATTACAAGGGAGGGGAAATCTCACTTCCCCAATCAGTTTCCATCCCCTAAAGTCCTGTCATCCAACAGTCACCCTTAGCCCTTAGGGAATAGACAGCAACCCATCTCACAAACAATAGATCTATCACAATAATTATTGAGCACTTACGATGTTCACAATACTGTACTATGGGCTGGGAAGAATACAATATTGTAAATCGACATGATCCCTGCCTTCATAGAATTTGCAAACGAATATGTATCTGCCTGTCTTTCCTGACAAGAAGCAGAATGGCCTAATGGAAAGAGGGCAGGATAAGGAGTCAGAAGAACTGGATTTTACTCCAATCTCCACCACTTGCCTGCTGTGGGACCTTGCCCAAGTCACTTCAAATCAACTTCACTTCACTTCACTTCACAATACTTCTCCCAATAATAATAATCACAATAATCTCACAATAATCTCACAATAATCACTTCAATCAACTGTATTTACTGAATGCTTAGTTTATGCAGTGCACTACACTAAGTGCTTGGGAGACTACAGCACAATATAGCAGACACATTCCCTGCCCATAATGAGCTAACAGTCCGGAAGAGGAGGCAGAAATTTATATAAATAAATAATTTACAGATGTGCAGATAAGTGCTTTCAGGCTGGGGGCAGGGGTGGACGATAAAGGAAGCAAATCAGAGTGATGCAGAAGAGAGTGGGAAAAGAGGAAATAAGGATTTAGGGAAGGCCTTGTGGAAAAGATGTGCCTTCAATAAGGCTTTGAAGGTAGACAGAGTAATTATCTGTTGAGTATGAAAAGGGAGGGCATTCCTGGCCAGAGGCAGGATGTGGATGAGATGTCAATGGCTAGATAGGAGAGATCTTGGTATACTGACTAAGTTGGCATTAGAGGAACGAACCTTGTCTCTAATCCTTGTACAAGTCATTTAACATCTCTCTACCTCAGTTTCCTCATATCTTAAATGGGGCTTAAATATGAACCAGCAAGGCTTACTGGCAAGAGCATGGGTTTGGGAGTATGAGGATGCGGGTTCCAATCCCGGTTCCACCACTTACCTGCTGTGTGACCTTAGGCAAGTAACTTAACTTCTCAGTGCCTCAGTTACCTCATCTATATAAAGGGCATTAAAACTTTGAGACTCATAGGACAAGGGCAGTGTCCAACTGATTACCCTTGTATCTACCCCAGTGCTTAGAACAGTGTTTGACACACAGTAAAAGTCCCAGACTGAGTCCCCTTTTTCCTCTGCCCCTCCCCATCCCCCTCACCCTGCCTCCTTCCCCTCCCCACAGCACCTGTATATATGTTTTTACAGATTTTTTTACTCTATTTATTCTACTTGTACATATTTACTATTCTATTTATTTTGTCAATGATGTGCATGTAGCTTTACTTCTATTTATTCTGATGACATGACACCTGACCACATGTTTTGTTTTGTTGTCTGTCTCCCCCTTCTAGACTGTGAGCCCGTTGTTGGGTAGGGACCGTCTCTATACGTTGCCAACTTGTACTTTCCAAGCGCTTAGTACAGTGCTCTGCACACATTAAGCGCTCAATAAATATGATTGAATGAATGAATGAATGAATGAAAGTAAGCACTTAACAAATACCATAATAATTATTATTATAATACCTGTTCTTCCTCTACCTTAAACTGTGAACGCCCATGTGGGAGCAGTATTGTGTCTGCTGTTATTGTATTGAGTACACCCCAGCATTTAAACATTTTTGGCACAGAGCAACAGTTATTATTATTATTATTAAAATGATGGAGTCCCCTGTTGGAAATGCCAAATGAATCTCAATCCTAAGACTCCAGGACTGAAAACCTGTGTGGGGGGAGGAACCGATTACAGTGATAATGATTTGCGGTGTGTCATTCTCCTTCCCTTGTCCTCTGCTGGTCATCTTCCCACTGGGACATGGTGGAATGGATATATCCAAGGCATTTATTGCACTCTTCCAGGACTGTGGTATGATCTGCTTACAATAAGCACTCAAAAACTACTACTAATGAGTTGTCAGATATTGATGTCTTCCTTATTTTAATATTCTCCTTTTCAAAGAGCAATCTCACAGTTCAGTTCACTCCAAATGTATTCATATTCTCCCAGTGCATAGAACAGTGCTTTGCACATAGTAAGTGCTTAATAAATGCCATCATTATTATTATTACTATTAGCATTTCCTTCCTCTCACATGGCTGCACTCTCACTTACTTTGGTTAGCCACTTGAAAAATAAATTGTGACTATAATAGCAGGCAATTATGTATTCCTAATATTGAAATAAGATATCAGGACACTGATATACCCCATTATAAGTGAAAGCAAAAAGGCATACATAGTTCTTCAGGCTGCTCATGAAAACTTGAAACATTTACATAGCACTCTTTTTTTACTTACTATAAAAGCAATTCCATAGGGAACCAATACAATAAATTCATAACAGACTTTTGTGAGGAGCAATATGTCTTATAGGTAGGCCTTTGAGGAAGTAGATTTGATTTGTGTATAGAATCCCCAGTTTGGTGACTAGAATGAGAAAACACTTCTTTCCCCCAAGTTTAGAATCCACTTAAAGTTTGTGTTGCTTAACCCTGGACTCAACTTTTTCAATATACTGAGTTTCATTTACAGCTGAAGAAAAGTTAAGGAAAAGATGTCAAGACATCTTGCAGATTTAGTGTCAGGAACTCACTAAACTAACTAAAGAATATTCATTGATGATAAAATTGAAAATACAGCGGCAGATTTTTCAACACTTAAATTACTCTCGCGGTGCCAGTTGTGCATCTTTGAAGGTGGCTATCACATTTTTCAGGCCTGTTTTTAATGTCTTTTGGGTCTTTCACAATTGTTAGTTACTCTTCATGACTTTCATGAAATTGTTGAATGATTTTCTCAATTTTTTCAGGTGCAGCTACTAAAGAATAGAGCTATGTAACACCTTCCTCAATCAATAAAAAATCAGAATTACAAAGCTAAATTTCTAAACACATTCTATTTTCATTTTGCTTCTTAGGAAACTGTGCAATGAAAACTCTCTATACTTTTCCCTGATATCATCTTCTTCAAAAATCCTACAAAACAGGAACCACAATTGAACAACTTATTTCATTTTTCCACTAGTTATTTATCTCTATTAGGACTATACCCTATTGGTTTAACCAGCTCTTTTTTTTAGAGAATGGCATTGTAGTTCGTCCTTTTTTGACAAATCTTTGAAAACAATCACCTGTGTGTCTTGAGCACTTATTATGTGAGAAGCAACGTGGCTCAGTGGAAAGAGCACGGGCTTTGGAGTCAGAGGTCATGGGTTCAAATCCTAGTTCTGCCAGTTGTCAGCTGTGGGACTTTGGGCAAGTCACAACTTCTCTGCGCCTCAGTTACCTCATCTGTAAAATGGGGATGAAGACTGTGAGCCCCACGTGGGACAACCTGATCACCTTGTAACCTCCCCAGCGCTTAGAACAGTGCTTTGCACATAGTAAGTGCTTAATAAATGCCATCATTATTATTATTGTTCTAGACTGTGAGCCCACTGTTGGGTAGGGACCATCTCTATATGTTGCCAACTTGTACTTCCCAAGCGCTTAGTACAGTGCTCTGCACACAGTATGTGCTCAATAAATATGATTGAATGAATGAATGAATATTATTATTATGTGTAGTGCACTACACTAAGTGCATTCATTCATTCATTCAATTCATTCAATAGTATTTTTTGAGCGCTTACTGTGTGCAGAGCATTGTACTAAGCACTTGGGAAGTACAAATATGCAACATATAGAGATGGTCCCTACCCAAAAATGAGCTCAAAGTCTAGAAGGGGACCACACACCAGACTCAGAGTTGGTAGACATGATGCCTGCCCAGAGCTAGCTTATAGTGTAGATGAAAGTGAAGAAATTTCCAAATACCTATTATCTGGTTTAGGCATGCATCTCAAAGCACTTTATTTTGGAGTCAGTCAGTTTTTATTTTGACTCGGTCAGACTGCAGTCTCACCTAGGTAAAGTGACCATGGATTTAGATCTTGGTGGGATAAACCTACTGAGGCTGGACTACTTGTAGAAGCAGTGTGGCTCAGTGGAAAGAGCACGGGCTTTGGAGTCAGATGTCATGGGTTCAAATTTCGGCTCCGCCAACTGTCAGCTGTGTGACTTTGGGCAAGTCGCTTAACTTCTCTGTGCCTCAGTTACTTCATCTATAAAATGGGGATTGAAACTGTGAGCCCCCCATGGGACAACTTGATCACCTTGTAACCTTCCCAGCGCTTAGAACAGTGCTTTGCACATAGTAAGCGCTTAACAAATACTATTATTATTATTATTATTATTATTGTTATTATTATTATTATTATTATTATTATTATTATTCTACCCTTGAGTCCCCCACTGGTGTCCCTAGGTGGGTTGCATCAGTTTCAGGTTTCTCACCCTCTAAGGGGAGGGAGCTGCAGAGACACTGAGCATAAGCTCTAAGAAGACTGGTGAAAGTTAAGGAAGAAGAGAATCCACTGCAGAAACAATGAGCAGAGATTCTATGAAGATCGGCAGGAGCTCAGGAGGGAGAGGCTGAGAAAATCCACTACAGAGACCCTGCACATAGGCTCTAAAAACATCGGCTGAAGTTCAGGAGGGACAAAACCCACTGCAGAAACACTAAACATAGACTCTAAGACCGGCAAGAACTCAGGAGGGAGATAATCCACTGCAGAGATACTGAGTATAGACTCTAAGAAGATTGGTAGGAGCTCAGGTGGAAGAGGCTGAGAAAATCCACTTGGAGTATCCAGCAAAAAGCAGCAGATTGCAGAGCTTTCTGAACGAGAAGTAGCTTATGTAGGATGTGAAGAGGGGAATGGTGGGTGGGTGAAGGGGGTGAACATAAAGGAGTCAGGGATGACATGGATGGAGAGTATATTAATAATAATAATAATAGTAATAATGATGACATTTGTTAGGTGCTTACTATGTGCCAAGCACTGTTCTAAGCGCTGGTTGGGAGGGGGATACAAGGTAATGAGATTGTCCCACGTGGGGCTCACAGTCCTAATCCCCATTTTACAGATGAGGTAATTGAGAAGTTAAGAGACTTGCCCAAAGCCACACAGCAGACAAGTGGCGGCGTAAGGATTAGAGCCCAAGACGTGTGACTCCCAAGCCCGTGCTCTTTCGACTGAGCCACAATGCTTCTCATTATTATTATTCATCTGTTCTCTCCGGATGTGTCTCTGCTTCATTTCTGATTTTTGAGTCCTCTTTCCTTCCCTTTCTTTCTGCCCCCACTCCCCTACATGCCAGCCATGACATGCTCAAACCATTGGTTCCAGCTATTGGAGATTACATCCTATGTTCTTTATAGGCTCCAGGGAAACCTGGTCACTTTATGGATGAGAAACATTGAAATAAAATCATTTTCTTAAGGCCACAGAGCTCATATCCAGAATTAATCCTTATCCACCTTTAGTAACAATTTACTGCCCCTTGCTCTTGGTTCTCTTGCTGTTAGACCCTTGCTCACTCCATCCCTCCTTCCTGTAATTGTCTTCCCCTGCATCTCCAATAGGCCAATACTTTCCCTGTTCTCAAAGCCATACTGAAATCATATCTCCTCCAGGAAGCTTTCCTGGACTAATCTCTCAGTCATATACCCTGTATTCCCACCCTACTTTTTCACCTTTGCATTTAATCCCTCCCCACAAATATTTTGATATTCACCCCAACCCCACCACACTTATGTCCATATCCTTATACTTGATTGACTTCTTTACCTGTAATTAATTCTATCTTCCCTGTTAGATAACAGGCTCCTTGAAGGTAAGGATCATGTCTACCAACTCTATTGAACTGTCTGTCCCATACACTGGATATCAAGTAAACATTTAAAAAATACCATTGATTGATGGAATCAATGACAAAAATTGGGCTTTCTCTTTGAGGTCAATCCATACAAATGCCAGTTGCTTTTTAGCTATCATTTAGTTCATGAGTTAAACATCTATTCTTGGTGGGAGGAGAGATAGGGAAAAATGAGGCAGGAAAAAGACATATTGGAAAATAGAGATGCAGAGTTTGGAAAGGGGAGATTGCACGAGAAAGCCTGTGACTATTGCCCAGATCTCTATTAATTTCCTACCACTGTTCATGAAACAAGTTTCTTTTTAACACACAGTTACTTAAAGATGACACAATATTTCCCCTCAATACAGCTGTGCTTTTCCAAATATCTTAAAAACAATCAGAAGAAATAGCTGAAATCTGCAGTGTTCTTTTTGCATTGCTCTTGTTACCGTGATTTCTCTTATATTTTATTACTATGTTGATATGAGAGGCATCATTATTGATATCACAAGCTAAATAATACCTAGCAAAATGCGTTGTCTATTATTAAGTAGCTAAAGAACCAAAATTCTGAGGCCTTGAATGTTGATCATTATTCCCTTCAGAAATCAACGAAGCCCTTATTGATACTAAAATATTTTTCCTCTCATTATTTCCTCTCTCAGGCCACTCACTCCAGCTATTAATCTCATTATCTAGCCTTCCTGGCCTACTGACTCGTTTGCTCCAGGTTTTCCATCTGGCATTGTTGAGAAGCCCAAGGAAAAGGAATACGGCTCTTTCCAATCCTCATGAGCAGTGAAAGTGATCTTTTCTTTATTAAGCTTTATTATATCCTTTTAAAAATCTTATCAAGCATTACCAGTAATATTCATGACACCAGAGTACATTTACAATAATATATGGCTTTTGTGGTTATCAAATGTCTGAGCTTCATGTTAGCATTTAATCAACTCTAAAGGCCTTTCTTTCATCGCTTTCCATTCTCTCAGCATAATGAACATTATCCAAAAGCACATTTTAGTACAGGAGATGCAGTCTGGCCTAGAGGATTGAGCAAAAGAAGGAAAGAATAAATTGACTAAAATAATGGGATAGCAAAGAGGACTCAATTTCCTTGTGCTTTACCAGCAAGTTCATTTTCACCTCTCTCTTTTGTATCTGGAGACCAAGGAAAACCAAGGGACTCATCTGTACATTTCCACTCATTCTCTACTGACAGTGACTGGTAGGGAAGGCCTAAAGTGGTATTTTGGGTATTCCAGGAAAGGCTCTTTGCTTGAATTACCACAATAGCCACCTAATTCTTTCCACTGTCTCCAAGGTAGTGCTATGTGAGTTGTTCATAAATTCACCCAACTACTTAGCAACATCATTATGATCATCATCTTCAAAATTAATCACTAAGTCCAGTGTGTGGGGTCATTAAAGTGAAAATTAGCAGAATTTTAGTAGTCATCAGTATGACTGATAATAGCTGCAGCAACTCCTGAAGCATAGTAGAAACACTTCCAACTATTTGCCAAGGGCATGCAAATCTAATTTCCCAGGGTGGCAAATGGATTAAGGGCCTATTGATGTTGCTCTTATCATTTTAACTGTAGTGACAGGTGGGTGCAGTCTCCCCTCCCACGTGGTGGTGAGAGGACTGAGGGAAATGGAGTTGTGGCTGGTCTCAAATCCCACGTCCCCATCTCCTGAGACCTCTGGTGTCAGAGAGATCCTGGTCTAGAGGCCCGGCTCTTCAGTGTTCTCAATGATCGGGGAGGTCTGTTACACTGAGGTTTGGTTCTGAGAATTTGAGAATGAAGATAAAAGGTTTAGGGATTTCAGAAGGGAAAATAGCTTCTTTCAATGTTGATCATCTCCCTACTCCTCAAAAACATCTCCTTTGGGAATAGGAAATGGCTCCCATTTCCTCTCTCTACATCAAGCAGAAACTCCTGACTATTGGCTTCCAAATATAAAAATGATACTGTTATCTGTTAGGCACTTAGATGGAATAAGCACTGTACTAAGCACTGGGGTAGTTACAAAATAATCAGGTTGGACACAGTCTCTATTCCACATGAAGCTCGCATCCTAGGCAGGACAGAGAACAGGTACTGATTGATTCTTCATTTTACAGATGAAAAAACAGAGGCAATCAGTACTCTACCTCCTACTTATCCACTCTCTTCTTTCACTGTATCTTAACCTCTTTTATTCATTAAACTCTTCATTTTTCTCAGGCTGACCTACTCCCCTACCTCACTTTTCGTTTTCCCCATCGCCAACCTCCTTTTCAACATCGTAGTCCCCACAGTAAAGCAGGGCTCCCAGCCCCAGAACTCCACTGAGCTTAACGTGATGAGATTGCATGCTAGTGGACACTCAGACAGTTGCTGTATATTAGCCCAAAAAGTAGCACATACAAGTTATGAGGGCAGAATAAATGGCTTAAAGTTATATTGGAAAGCAATCTCAAGCCTCAGTAGGGAGATCATTGCAGCACTCCAACCAGCTGGGCTGCAGTTGGGAAGGCGATATCTCTTGAGCAAACACCTCACAAGATTGGAATAAGAGGAGGGCTCCAGAAGACAAGACTTGTATGGGTCAAACTCATTAGTTCAGCAAGAAGTGATCTTGATGGACAGACGGGTAAATGGTGTCAATGACTCTCAGTATTTTTAGGCACATTCACCCACATAATCAACATGACATTCTTGGAAAATGATGGGAAGAGAGCCATTAGTTGTATATGGGTGCAGTATGTGTACACACTCTCTCTCTCTCTCTCTCTCTCTCTCTCTCTCTCTCTCTCTCTCTCTCTCTCTCTCTCTCCCTCTCTCCCTTCCCCCCTTTATGTGCAGTCATTTCTATTCCAGAACGCCATTTGCTACTGTAAGAGTATCGTGCATTTGTGGCCTTTTTCATCCATTAGGGGCTGTGGAAAATTAGAAGCTCAACATTGTTAAGACAAAACTCTTCTGCTTTTAAGAATATTACAAAATATATTTTGTACATATCTATTCTATTTATTTCATTTTGTTAGTATGTTTGGCTTTGTTCTCTGTCTTCCCCTTTTAGACTGTGAACCCACTGTTGAGTAGGGACTGTCTCTATATGCTGCCAACTTGTACTTCCCAAGCGCTTAGTACAGTCCTCTGCACACAGTAAGCGCTCAATAAATGCGGTTGATGATGATTACAATGTTTTGGAAGGAGATACACATGTAACATGATATAAATGTTGCATATAAGTACATATGAGGTTCGGTTACTGTTGGAGTGACCAGAGTTACTGATGAATGGCCAATGAATCAATCAATATTTATTGAGCATCTATTGTCAACAGAGCATAGTTACGAGCATTTCACAGTAGAAGTGAAAGATATGATCCCTGCCCCAAAAATAGTTGTTCAGTTAAGGTTGTCTTGCAGGAGATGGGATTGAGTAACATCTGAACAAGGGATGGGATGTGGTTTGGAGGAAGGGCATTACAGGCAGGAAGACAGAATCAACAATGGCTTGTAGGTGGGATATATGAACTTGGGGATGTTAATGAGTTTAACTTAGGATAGCCAAAGGCATGAGCTGGATTGAAGGGGGAAAAGAGGTTGGTTGGTAAGCAGGTAATACAGAGCCTTAAATGTGCACCATAGTAAACATCATAAATAAAATAATAATATTCCTTTCAGCAGAAGGGACCCAAACACTAAGTGACT
This sequence comes from Tachyglossus aculeatus, assembly GCF_015852505.1. Classification (NCBI taxonomy): domain Eukaryota; kingdom Metazoa; phylum Chordata; class Mammalia; order Monotremata; family Tachyglossidae; genus Tachyglossus; species Tachyglossus aculeatus. The sequence goes on along the minus strand of NC_052069.1, from coordinate 33,158,350 downwards.
ACTTTTTCAATCCTCTGAACAGTGTCAACTAATATATTTTAAAAGATCAGAAAACTCATTTGCATATGCCAACAGTTCTATCAATGAGATACTGCGAAAGCAGAACTTAGAACTAAAGCAGTTAAACCTGCCTCTTAAATTTATCAAAAAATACAATTTCATCCAATATGTTGTGCTTACTCCTGCCTTTATTTTGCAGTTCTAACAAAGTTCCTTTACAAATGTCAGTATCTTCTCATTAAAACTGATTGAAGTTTATAGAATGTAGTGTAATACATGAGAAGTTATTTTTCAAAACTAAACCTAAAACCACAGTTTGTACAATCCAAATTCCTAAATTTAAAAGGCCTCTTACCCATATTATTTTTTCGTTTTTAATTAAGGTACTGAATGGAAAGTTTGCAAAGTCCTCACTGATGATGTTCATTTGTTGATGACCTAAATATGGAAGGCAGGTATTTCTTATCACAAATCCTCTTTCAACGCTTTTGTTCTGGGCTTTACCTGAAATAAATCACTAAAATTATGGATTCATTTTTGACCTAAATGTGCATATGCATGGGCAAGCAGCTGTTAAATTTATGAGCGGTCTGCTGCGTAAGTTTACCAACAGCAAAAGGTGCATTTGATCAGCTTCACTGTCATCATCAAATGTCACCAAAAGCATTAGTAACTAACGGATTGTTTAAAGGAATGCAATAGCTAATTTATCTAGTCAAAACATCATCATCACAACCTTTGAAAGCAGGGTTCTTTCAAGCCATTAGAAAATAGAGTCCATTGTCCTTTAATTTTTAAACGGGATGCATTTCAAATCAATTAAGTTTCCAAGACAAATTACCTGGTGAATACGTGACAACTTAAGGGTCTTTGAATAGCCAGTGGAAAAAAAACAACAAAATAAAAAAATGGCTACAGCCTGTGGGCCAATGAATCAGGTAACGGAACCAGAAAGGAGATTTATGTAATGTTAATATGAATACGTTTTCTCCCAATGGAACATTAAATCAGACATGTTTGTCTTCTTCCAAAGGCTCCCAGTGGTTTTTAATAATGAAAGCTTATATTTAAAGGAGTCGATTTTTCCAAATGCCTGTGAATGGCTAGAAAACATTTGTCACTCATGAGTACAGAATTGTAAGATCAGTAACCATTTCATCTACAACTTCACAAAATGTATCGATGCAGCCAATTTGATTTTTATCTGAAGTAAAACCCACCTTATTGATAATATAAACAAACACACTTTTAAAGGAACAAATCATGGCTGTGTTTACCTAGGCTGATCCATCTGATCCAGATTAAGAATGAAAGTAATGTGTTTGCTGTGATTTCACTATAAACAGCTTTTAATATACTAAAAGCATTTTAATGCATTTTAATTGCTACGATGTCACCGCAAAGGTAGCTAACAAATCAAGTCTTGATTAATGGCATCCCAAACCTTCCACATTGTATGCTGGAAATGAAATGTGCAAACCTGGGATGGGGAAATATATTTGGATCTATAATAAAATGTATTAGCTATATATTAAATATAAGCCCAGAATGTTTGAACAATAGTTTCTTGGAATAGACATTTTCCTTAGAACTAAAGTTTTTTTTAAGATAAAACTATTCTCTAAGAGATTGAATGCATTAAAATGTTTTTCAAGGGTCATTTTTGTTAAATGTAACTTTCTCAAAGATCAATGCAGTTTTGAAATGAAAAGTAAAGGTCTGCAGCAACACTAGACGACCAGAAAGTGGGCGTTGGATCATCTTAGCCTCTTTAACAGACATTACAAAAAGGCTACACCTCAATATTAGCAGAAAAATTGGCACAACTCCCCAGTGGGGTTGGAAGACAAATGGGATATATGGACATGGAAAGTGCACGAGAAGATAGAGCTGGGGGCAAGAAGTAAAGAATGTAATAGATTGGCTTTTCAAATGAGAGATAGGTATATATATATGTGCCTCTCCTGAGAATAAGGGCCTATGCAGCTTATTCCCCTGCAGAGGGCAAAATATTTACCATTTTACATGTGAAGTTAATCATTTCATTCAGGCTGTGGGAAGTAAAATTTGAATACATAAAAGTGTACCTTTCATAGCAGTGCTTCTGTGAAGATAAGCTCCTGAAACCTAAACATAGAGCCCCATGAAAATCATATTCCAAATATTAGGATTGCAATAGAAGGCAAGTCTTTTCTTGGGAGGCTCTTGGGTCACTTCTCACTATAGATAAGTTTTCCACTCATTTATAAGAGTCTGTTAGAAGCTCAGTGCAAAGAAGCTACAAAAGAAATTTGCAGAATATTTCAAAACCAACGCTCTTAGGTGAACTGGCTTGGCGTTACTCTTGCATATTAGGTACCTAAGGTAAATTAATACATTATTTTACATAAAAATGAAATCCTAAATACTATGATTATGTTACATAGAAATGGTGACAGAAGATTTGGTTTGGAACATGTGGTAGGCATGCAGAATATGGCTTTTATGCCACCAGTTGTGTTCTAATAAAAAAAAAAAATTCAAACTGAACCTTCTGGTTTTTATTCCAGCAGTGGAAATATCAGAAATTAAATAGCGTGGGCTCACATATGTTGTATAACATGAGATGTTTATAATGGGGTACAGCCTGCAATGGAATTTTTCTATTAATGCATACTAAACCCTCATTATTCAAGGAAAAGGAGAATACAGCAGTTAGATGCATTAAGCACAAAACAGAGATATGGGAAAAGATTAGAAAAATATGGACATTTTATTTCCTTAGGAAAGGGTGACAAACCCTTCATGAGAGACTTAGAAATATTCCCCTTTTCAGCTGTCACCATTTTGCCTACACATTAGAAAATTATGTCCAAGATGTGCCTTGTCATTTTCATGTCAGTATTCATTTCATTCGTTCATTCATTCAATCATATTTATTGAGCATTCACTGTGGGCAGAGCACTGTACTAAGTGCTTGGGAAGTACAAATCGGGAACATATACAGATGGTCCCTACCCAACAACGGGCTCACAGTCTAGAAGCGGGAGACAGACAACAACACAAAACAAGTAGATAGGTGTTAATACCATCAGAATAGATAGAATTACAGCTATATACACATCATTAATAAAATATATATTTTATTAATGTACATTTCTAAAGCAAACATGAATAGGACAGGTTGGATTAAAGCTTGGATTTATTTATATTGATGTCTGTCTCTGCCCTCTAGATGGTAAGCTCATTGCAGACAGGGAAGATGTTTACTAATTCTGTCATATTGTTATACTGTATTCTCCTAAGCACTTGGTACAGTTCTCTGCACACAGTAAGTCCTTAATTAATATGATTGCTTTATTGATAAACACGGCTGGGGTGGAAATGGGTTCAGTCCATCAATCTATCAATCCCAGGACTTAGTATAGTGCTTGGCACAAAGTTAACACTTAAATACCACAACCAGTTTTTTCTTCCCTCCACTCACAAGGTGAGGTGGCTTTCTCAGCCACTAACCACCTCCTTTTCTTCTCTCCCTTGGTGGTATCTACAGCCCTTCAGTGAAGGAGCTCAAAGTCATAATCTGACCATCTTCTACCTACCTTCTGCTCCTGCAGGAGGACCAAGACTCTCAGGTCTGTGGAAGGAGCAGTTGCTCATTTACCCGTCCTTTATAGGGCACAAAATATTGCACTCACAGCTGAGAGAAGTACACAACCATTGAGCAATTTAGACTTGCTTAGCCCATAGTCTCCTAGCATCAAAGCTATGCTTACCTTAACATGTCACAGTAGGTGGGACATGAGAGGAGAACAAAGATACCCAAATGGCTGCTCTGTGCATAGTCGAAATTGGGAAACCGAAAGCAAGGAGAGACAAGGAAGCATTTTAAGGATGAACAAAGTTTCAGACAATGCTATATCCCAGCTGAATACTCGGAGTCAATTGCAGAGGATAGACTTCCATGGTTTACTGTGATAAGGAAGGGACTGGCTCTCTTTGAGCAAAAGCTTTGTAAAGAAAGAGTGACAAGGAGACAAACGGCAATACATCACCAGGCATTGCAAATGTTACAAGCAACACAATAAAGGACAACCTTTTTGTGTGCCCAGTGTTACCTCTTCCCCTCCCCATCTCCCCCACCTTACCTCCTTCCCCTCCCCACAGCACCTGTATATATGTATATATTTGTACATATTTATTATTCTATTTATTTATTTATTTTATTTGTACATATTTATTCTATTTATTTTATTTTGTTAGTATGTTTTGTATTGTTCTCTGTCTCCCCCTTCTAGACTGTGAGCCCACTGTTGGATAGGGACCATCTCTATCTGTTGCCAATTTGTACTTCCCAAGCGCTTAGTACAGTGCTCTGCACACAGTAAGCGCTCAATAAATATGATTGAATGAATGAATGAACCTGGATTGTTAATCTTGCATTGGACTTTTCAGTCATATGCACTTTTCCAGATGAACTTCACCATCAATTGTGTATTATTTGTATATATATTCCACAGGAATGCTATTATCCAATGGAGAAAGATGGGTGGAAGACAGTCATACAATAATATTGATAATAATAATGATGGCATTTGTTAAGCACTTACTATGTGCAAAGCACTGTTCTAAGCACTGGGGGGGATACAAGGTGATCAGGTTGTCCAATGTGGGGCTCACAGTCTTCATCCCCATTTTACAGATGAGGCCACTGAGGCTCCGAGAAGTTCAGTGACATGCCCAAGGTCACACAGCAGACGTGTGGTGGAGCTGGGATTCAAACCCATGACCTCTGACTCCCAAGCCTGCTCTCTTTTAACTGAGCCACGCTGCTTCTCAATAACAGCAAATAGCAACAAATACAAGAACAACAAATAGCAGATAATTTTTTGTCTTAATTCTACACTGTCCAGCTCAAATGTGGCTCCACCACTTGTCCCTGAGTGGCCTTGGGCAAGTCACTTAGCTTCTCTGTACCTCAGTTAATTCATCTGTAAAATGGGATTAAGGCTGTGAACCCATGTGGGACAGGGAAAGTATCCAACCTGATTAGCTTGTATCCATACCCATGCTTAGTACAGTGCTTGGCACTCCCTCCTCATATCAGACAAACAATTACTCCTCTCTCCTTCAAGGCCTTATTAATAATAATAATAATAATAATAATGGTATTTGTTAAGCACTTACTATGGCGCATCTCCTCCAAGAGGCCTTCCTTGACTATGTCCTCCTCTTCTCTTCTCCCACTCCCTTCTGCACAGCCCTGAAGGGCTCCCTTCATTCATCCTCTCCTCGCCACCCCCAGTCCCATGGCACTTAATATTCATCTGTTTATTCTTTATTTATTAATTTCTGTATATTAACATCTGTCTCCCCTTCTAGACTGTCAGCACATTGTGGGCAGGAAATACATCCGTTCATTGTTACACTGTACTCTGCCAAGCACTTAGTACAGTGCTTTGCAATTCAATTTAATTGGGGAAACAGCATGGCTCAGTGGAAAGCGCCCGGGCTTTGGAGTCAGAGGTCATAGGTTCAAATCCCGGCTCCGCCACTTGTCAGCTGTGTGACTTTGGGCAAGTCACTTAACTTCTCTGGGCCTCAGTTACCTCATCTGGAAAATGGGGATTAAGACTGTGAGCCCCCCGTGGGACAACCTGATCACCTTGTAACCTCTCCAGTGCTTAGAACAGTGCTTTGCACATAATAAGTACTTAATAAATGCCATCAAAAAAAAATTCCATTCAATTGTATGTATTGAGCGCTTACATAAAATGCAAATCACTGTACTAAGTGCCTGGGAGAGTACAATATAATATCAAACACATTCTCTGCCCACAATGCTCAATAAATACAACTGAATGAATGAATGAAAGTGCTTACCAAATATCATACACATACACACACACACACACACACACACACAAATAAATAGTTCCATAGCTCCATCACACAGACCAAACAGGGAGAAAGATCTGGGAAAGATGTCAGGCTGTATTTACATGCACAGAATGTAGAATAGCCTTTGTTTATTTTTAAACCCAACATGATTTTTCATAGGAGTGAAATCCCAAGGTTTAATTCTAATTCTCCATTCCATCATGTATATCCAAACTTACCTTCACCCCAACAAATTTTCCAGAGTTGCAGTTTCAAGGCTACTGATTAGGCACTAAAATGCCTAAGAATATCATGGCAGTCAAAACGGTAAACAGCAGAGGCCTGGGAATCACATGCCTTCTGTGTGACCTTGGGAAAGTCACTTAACTTGTCTGTGTCTCAGTTATCTCCACGAATACCACCACAATTATTTCCTCATCTATAAAATGGGGATTCAATGCCTGTTCTTCCTCCTGCTTAGACTATGACCCCTGGGTAGGTCAGAGTCTATGTACAATCTCAATCATGGACTGTCTGATCTCAATATTTTATATCTATATTGTAGCACTTAACCAATGCTATTATTATTATTATATAATAGTGTATATTTAGCGTATATATACTATTATTATTACATAATAGTATATATAGTATGTATTGTATATATAATAATGATAATATGTCCCAGAAGGTGTGCTTTAGTGGGAGGATCTCTGGTCCATTTGTGCTTGATATTTATTACTGACAGACTCTCTCCTCTCTAAACCGTAGTGAAATAAGAATTATATGAAAACTGTAGTTATGGCCCTCTGAACTTACTTCCTGGAGGATAGCAGGACTACGTACTCTTGTTGGCAATCTCTTATCTGCTTTTAAAGCATGTTTTGCTTAAATTACTGTAAAAGGGAAGGGTTGTATAAATTAAGGTCATTTGAATTACAAAATTAAAATGCAACACATAAATTGTATAGCAACACAATTTCTGTGGAAAGATGGAAAACTCACATTCTCAGAACTAAACACTTTCATTCATGAAACACGACAAATCAGGTTTCCCAGTCAATTTCTTGGCAGTTTATTTTCCTCTTCGGTTTGATGGCAAAGTCATTCAATCACTCCCAATCCTGAACTTTGGCAACTATCCATACAGGTGCAGTAATGTGCGAAAAAATGTACCTGTACCTATTTTGACATGTCTTTACTCAAACTATATATATTATTTTCATGATTAGGCACATTCTTGGTATTCCTCTTTCACCTTTATGGACCAGTAAGTTAAAGTTGCACCATTAGTGCCATGCTCTATCACTGGGAGATCTGATAGGCTTAAAATAACAATATTTTGGAAGAGTTAAGTTTGTGATATGCAGGCAGGCCAGCACGGCTGTCTGTATTCTTTCCATGTCACAGATGTCTATAAGAATGATCATGCTTGCAACAACTACCAGAAAGGTGTAGCATGGAGGAAATAGGGACAACAGCTTGCTTCAAGTCAGACACCTTTAATCTCATTTCCATCCCAACAGATCTCAGCATGTTTCCAGGTATGATCATGGGTCACTTACACGTGTAGGGTTTTAAAACATCCTTTGAGTGACATAAATCCACCCCTTGATGATGCAGTCAGCTCCCCTTGGCCCTCCCTTGGATGATCCCACCAGTGTGAACGTTACCAGTCCCCTTGCTGTTAATCGGATGCTGTGGATTCTCATGTTGGTTGAAAAGTTGGAACCCTTTTATCTCCAATGGTACTCATTCAACACTTCTGGCCATTCCTCCAGTGTTGCCACCATCACACAAACTCCACAAGATTATCTTGTGGAACTCAAAGCCTGTTTCTTGAACTCCACATTGTGGACAGATCTGCCATCTTGGAAACACGTGGCCCAGAGTTTGGGTGGGGGTAACATCTCCCCAATGCCAAAGTGTTGGGGTAACATGAGAGGCCATGGTTTAGCCCAAGCTGCAATGGGGAGGGAGGTGGAGGTGTCCTATGATAGCAGGGGATTCCAAGATATGCTGTAGGGACCAAAGTTGGGGGACAAACAATGGAAACCATGGAACCTTGGTGGTGGCGGGGGCTGGGGGGAGATGGGGCATGGAGAAGGGAGTCCTGGGCCACTGAAGCTAGTCTGACAGTGAAGTCAGGCCCAGAATAGAAAAAGTTTGCTAGATCTTGATTTTCAGTACAAATACAGACAGTGAAAGCGGGGCCTCACGATCCTTCTGCCCTTTGGGGTTTTAAGCAGACGGTGTCAGAAACATTATCACAGAGATAACTGGCTTGTGGCAGTCAAGAATTCATAGTGGGTTGGGGGTGCACATGGCACAGAGGCGGTAGCTCCTGGAGATATGCTATAGTGGCAAGTGGCTCCATCTGTGAGGTCCTTGGGGTGCGTCACTGGTAAGGGAGTATGTGGAGGGTGATGGCATTAGCTCCCTAGTAGAAGGAGCTCTGAGCTACTTCTAGGTGCCTCAGAGCTCACCCTGGGCTGCAGAGTTGAAAAGACAGGCAGGAGGAGGAGAGGGAGTGAGGAGGATCACTGAGGAAACCGGAGAGTATCTTGTGTCAGTAGAGGCCCTTGTGCACCTGGGTGGTATAATGAGGGGCTGGAAGTGGCTCCATGGTGGAGGTGGCTTGAGGGTCACTTCTCTGACATAACAATAATAATAATAATAATAATAATAATAATAATAGCATTTATTAAGCGCTTACTATGTGCAAAGAACTGCTACAAGTGCTGGGGGGAATGCAAGGTCATCAGGTTGTCCAACATGGGGCTCACAGTCTTCATCCTCATTTTACAGATGAGGTAACTGAGGCCCAGAGAAGTGAAGTGACTTGCCCAAAGTCACACAGCTGAAAATTGGTGGAGCCGGGATTTGAACCCGTGACCTCTGACTCCATATAATAATAATAGTAATAATGGCATTTATTAAGTGCTTACTATGTGCAAAGCACTGTTCTCAGTGCTGGGGAGGTTACAAGGTGATCAGGTTGTCCCACGGGGGCTCACAGTCTTCATCCCCATTTTACAGATGAGGTAACTGAGGCACAGAAAAGTGAAGTGACTTGCCCAAAGTCACACAGCTTAATTGGCAGAGCCGGGATTTGAACCCATGACCTCTGACTCCAAAGCCCGGGCTCTTTCCACTGAGCCACGCTGACATAGAGCTTGACCCTGATAAAGGCAAGTCATAAAAACCCTCTACTAGGACAGTTCATAATATATAAAACTACAAATTATTCTCATTTTCCTCATAACGCTGATGCTTCCGTATTCAGGAAACTGAATGTGAAAGAGCTGAAGGGGATACAAGCTTTCAAATCATTCTTTTCATAGAATCTTGTTACTGATTCTATTAAAATACCCCTGTCACTACTGAAGAGGATTCTAGAGACTTGAGTAATGATTTTTTGGGGATTAAAACTGATGATGAAAGGGAGCACAACGGTTAAATTTCTTCATTTAATCGCATTTATTGAACGCTTACTGTGTGCAGGGCACCGTACTAAGCACTGAACTAATTACATTAAGTTTAGACCCTAACACAGTTGGTGTGAGGCTTGTACCCTGTAAGCCGTTTGCTACTTCCAGTCCCTCAGCATCTAATAATGATAGTAATAATAATCATAATAATGGTATTTGTTAAGTACTTACTATGTGTCAAGCACTGTTCTAAGCTAATCAGGTTGGATACAGTCCCTATCGCACATGGGGCTTACACTCTTAATCCCCATTTTACAGTTGAGGTAACTGAGGCTAAGGGAAGTTAAGTGATTTGCCCAGGGTGTCACAGCAGATAAGCAGCAGAGCCGGGATTACAACCAAGGTCCTTCTGAATCCTGGGCCCATGCTCAATCGACTAGGCCATGCTGTTTCACTTAAGTTGCCAGCTTGTACTTCCCAAGCGCTTAGTACAGTGCTCTGCACTCAGTAAGTGCTCAATAAATACGATTGATTGATTGATTGATTATCTGTAACTCATTTCGCTGTCTGTCTCCCTCACTGTATTGTAATCCTCTTGTGGGTACGTATCACATCTACCCATTTGCGGGGAAACAGCGTGACTCAGTGGAAAGAGTCCGGGATGAAGACTATGAGCACCCCCGTGGGACAACCTAATCACCTTGTATCTCCCCAGCGCTTAGACCAGTGCTTAGCACATAGTAAGCGCTTAACAGGTACCATCATTATTACAGCGTGGCTCAGTGGAAAGAGCCTGAGCTTTGGAGTCAGAGGTCATGGGTTCAAACCCCAGCTCTGCCAATTGTCAGCTGTATGACTTTGGACAAGTCACTTAACTTCTCTGTGCCTCAGTTACCTCATCTGTAAAATGGGGATTAAGACTGTGAGCCCCCCGTGGGGCAACCTGATCACCTTGTAACCTCCCCAGCACTTAGAACAGTGCTTCACACATAGTCAGCGCTTAATAAATGCTATCATTATTACTACTATCTACCAACTCTACTTTACCATGTCTACCAACTCTCAAGGACTTAGTAAAGTGCTCCAGATGTAGTTAGTTCTCATTAAATACCACTGATGATTGAAGATTCTACATTCTGTCTGCTTCCTAAATGAAAAACCCGTTGTTGGGTAGGGACCGTCTCTATATGTTGCCGACTTGTACTTCCCAGGTGCTTAGTCCAGTGCTCTGCACACATTAAGCACTCAATAAATACAACTGAATGAATGAAAAATAAATCTCCTCATTTTGGTTTTCTAGTTCTTTCTACAACCATCATCAGAAAATATTCTGGTTATCACCAGCATTTAGTGATACCTGTCTCAGCGGTATAAAGTTTGAGAAGGGCAAGTTCTGCATGATGTCACAGATATCAAGGATTCAGACTTGCAGCTGACCACAGATCATTCATTCATTCATTCAATCATATTTATTGTGTGCTTACTGTGTGCAGAGCACTGTACTAAGCGCTTGGGAAGTACAAGTTGGCAAATATAGAGACGGTCCCTACCCAACAATGGGCTCACAGTCTAGAAGGGGGAGACAGACAATACAAACCATGTAGACAGGTGTCAAAATCGTCAGAACCAATAGAATTAAAGCTATATGCACATCATTAACAAAATACATAGAATAGTAAATATGTACAAGTAAAATAAATAGAGTAATAAATCTGTACAAATATATACAAGTGCTGTGAGGGGAAGGAGGTAGGTCAGGGGGATGGGGAGGAGGAGAGGAAAAAGGGGGCTCAATCTGGGAACGCCTCCTGGAGGAGGTGAACTCTCAGTGGGGCTTTGAAGGGAGGAAGAGAGCCAGCTTGGTGGATGTGCAGAGGGAGGGCATTCCAGGCCAGGGGAAGGACGTGGACCGGGGATCGATGGTGGGACAGGCGAGAATGAGGCACAGTGAGGAGGTTAGTGGCAGAGAAGAGGAGGGTGCGGACTGGCCTGGAGAAGGAGAGAAGGGAGGTGAGGTAGGAGGGGGCGAGATGATGGACAGCCTTGAAGCTGAGAGTGAGGAGTTTTTGCTTCATTTGTAAGTTGACAGGCAACCACTGGAGATTTTTGAGGAGGGGCGTGACATGCCCAGGGCGTTTCTGCACAAAGATGATCCAGGCAGCAGTGTGAAGTGGGGAGAGACAGGAGTATGGGAGATCAGAGAGGAGGCTGATGCAGTAATCCAGTCGGGATAGGATGAGAGATTGAACCAGCAAGGTAGCAGTTTGGATGGAGAGAAAAGGTCAGATCTTGGCGATGTTGTGGAGGCGAGACCGGCATGTTTTGGTGACAGATCGGATGTGAGGGGTGAACGAGAGGGCAGAGTCAAAGATGCCACCAAGGTTGCAGGCTTGTGAGACAGGAAGAATGGTTGTGCTGTCTACAGTGACGGAAAAGTCAGGGAGAGGGCAGGGTTTGGGAGGGAAGATAAGGAGGTCAGTCTTGGACATATTGAGTTTTAGATAGAGAGCAGACATCCAGATAGAGATGTCCTGAAGGCAGGAGGAGACCCAAGCCTGAAGGGAGGGAGAGAGAGCAGGGGCGAAGATATAGATTTGGGTGTCATCAGCGTAGAGATGATAGTTGAAGCCGTGGGAGCGAATGAGTTCACCAAGGGAGTGAGTGTAGATAGAGAACAGAAGGGGACCAAGAACTGATGAAGTGAAGATTAATAATGGTTGTTATGATGAATTTAGGGTCTGGGTCTCTTGTTGCATTCTTCAGCAAGGTTGCATGGACTAAACTGAACAACACAGGGTCCATGGGGAATGAGTCTTATAAGGCATGCTTGTATCTGACCAGGACAGCCATGCCACCTTGATTACCTTATATCTACCCTAGCACTTGGAACAGTGCTTGGCACATAGTAAGCGCTTAACAAATACGAACATCATCATCATCATCACGTTGGAGTCGCAAAATACATCCATTCACCTTTCCCTCTAGACACCATGCTCCAATACTAAAACCTTCACAAAAGATTTATTGGTTATCCTTTTATCATTCTTCCATACTAGATGTCTGTATCTTTGCTTCTGAGTTCTGAGGATTCTAACTTTTGGGCTTGCAGTGCCATTGTTCAGGGCCTAGGTGTTTGTTGTCAATTTTAATAAGACTCCAGTAAACAATTATGAATTACTTTTAAGAATAGTATTTTCCTCAAGTAATTGCAAAAGAGCATCCTAATCATTTCATGAACTCAATTTTTTAAAAAATATTTTAAAGGTACTTTTTGTTTGTATTTCCACTTCGAACTTTACTTTGACTGCCACATTTCCTGTCTAATAATCAAAAGCCAACTCACTGGGATTGGTTTATTTTGCCACCAAGCACAACCTATAATATCAGAAAGATAAGATATGACACTACCATTCATCTTCATAAGTGGCTTGCAGTGACTGAAAAAAATATTTCGTTCCACAAAAAATATGCCTACTAAGATCATTGCACTTAATGCTAAATATTTGTTCCCAAAATTGCAAGTGAGCATTCACTTTGTCTACTTTCAAAAATCAAATATATTTGCATTAGAAGCCATCCATCACATTGTGACACTACATAATATCCTCATTTGTTTTTTCAGAATGATTATTTGAAAAACACATTGTGCATCACTCTATATTGGATTATGACAGTTACAACATCATTTTTCATTTTTTAGAGAAAAGCAAATGTGATATTTTACAATGCCTAGAATCCAGATTCAATAAAAATTTGATCAGGCTTTTAGACTATGAAATTCCAGTAAAGGACCCTCTTGGTTTGCAAAATGGATGGACAGACAGATTGTAGAGACAGGCAAATTTGGAGAGAGATGAGCAGAGTTCAAAATTGGTAGAAGGGATGTGGGAAACTTCATAAGCTGAGTGATTTTTGTATATTTATTTTTTTAGGGCAGGTGGAGAAATTCATTTTTTTGACTTACATCTTTTCACCACTTCAGGTAAATTACATTAAATGCCCATCAACATTTTCAGAGCAATGCAATCAGGACAACAGAAAGTGGTATAACTATACCTCTTATTTCCAAGCCCATACAAGCAATCTTGATCTCAGCTCAAAGGCAGATGTTATTTTAACACACAGTACAGTCCTCTGCACATGGTAAGTAGTAAGTACTCAGTAAATACCACTGGCTGATTGATCGGAAAACACCATGACGATTAGACGTATGTACATTGACTAAAGCCAGCATGACCCGAATATCTGAAGCCCGGATTAATGCAGCGTTCCACAATTGCTCCTCAGACCAGGTTGTTGGGCTACAATGTTTGTAAACAACCCTTTGTAAACAATCCTCAGACCTACTGAGTTCGAATTCCCAACCCACTGTCTTTCCTCCTGCCAAGCCAATTTCTAGCTGTATTTGATTCCTGACTCTGCCACCTCAATCTTTTCAGGTTGGATATTTCCCCAGGTTGGAATCATCAATCGATCATGTTTATTTACTGCTTCCTATGAGCAGAGCACTATACTAAGTGCTTGGTAGAGTACAATATTCAGAGTTATAGGCACGTTCCCACCCCATAACAAGCTTATGGTCTAGACGACACCCACCTTATCCATGTCAGAGATACCACGTATCTCTCCTAAACTCCTATCACCTTCAACTGTGTTTCCCCATTTAATTTTCTGGAAACATGAGCCATAGCACCCCTTCAGCCAGATCTAGCCTTTCTGAAGTTATTCACACCCTCCTTAGCACACGCATCTGCTCAGATTATTTGGCCATGTACCACACCAAGTGGACACTCCATAGACAATTCAGCTACACTATTCATAAGATACACTCCTCTTTTCAGCTGATCTGTCTTCTATCCACTACAAATATGATAGTGGATGCATTTACATCTCATATTTTACTTTTCAGTTGGTGAGCTCCTTCCACCGTGGCCACTGAATTCTGTCATTTGGACCCAACATTCATAGAGAACCGGGAAAGTAACACAATGGCTCTGGAACAAGCTGGGGTATCGGAGATCTTCGTAATTCATTCACTCATTCAATCATATTTAGAGAAGCAGTGTGGTTCAGTAGAAAGAGCACGGGCTTTGGAGTTAGAGGTCATGGGTTCAAATCCCCATTCCACCAATTGTCAGCTGTGTGACTTTGGGCAAGTCACTTAACTTCTCTGTGCCTCTGTTACCTCGTCTGTAAAATGGGGATTAAGACTGTGAGCTCCCTGTAGGACAACCTGATCACCTTGTAACCTCCCCAGCACTTAGAACAATGCCTCACACATAGTTAGCACTTAATAAATACCATTATTATTATTATTATTTATTGAGTGCTTACTGTGCGCAGAGCATATCAAGTCCACATTAGGTCTGGTGTTTTTGAGAGTTACTACAGACCACTCTAACCAGAATTCCATTGAAAACAGAACTAAAGGACTTAGGGGAAGATGTACTGGAAGGAAGAAAACCTCCCCCAAGAAAATGCATTTATTAGAAGACCTGAACTTCCTGAATTCCAAGAAGCCCTGGGGCAACTCCTTTTCAAAAGATCAAATCAATCAGTCATCTCCACTGAGCACTCAGTAGATGCAGAGAATTGTAGTAAGTTCTTAGGAAAGTACAATACAATAGAGCTGGTGGTCATGGTCCCTACCCAAAGAGAGCTTACAGTCTATAGGGGTTGAGGGACATTAAAATAAATTACAGATGAGGAAAATTGAGTATAAGGATATGCACATAATTGTTGTGGGGCTGGGATGACCATCAGAATGGTTCAGGGAAGTGAAGTTTTCCTGCTGTTTTTTATTTTTTAGATGCCTCTGCTGTGTTGAAACTGGTCACCACAGGGAATCCCCATATGCAATGAGTAATTCCTGATTGAAACCTGCTAAAATGATAACCTACGGCTCATTCTTAAAAGTTTCCATAAGGTGAGAGTGATTTAAGTGATGAGGTCACAGTTTGTGTCATTTGAAATTTCTTATAGCTCCTCTGCTTTATTACCTTTCTTTTGGCTTTCTGAATTCACTCCTTTGTGAATTCTAATGAACAATTAGTGCGATTTTGTGGACGATTAATTTCTCTTAGAAACCAATCCACTGGTTTCTTGGAGATCTATACTCACAGCATTTTCTGTGGGGATATCGTCTCATAGGGTTGAAAGCATTCACCTTCCTGCAGAGGACTTTTTCAATACAGTTTGGTTTTTCAGATGCCAGATGCTTCTATCTGAGCATCGAACAAGACCAGACATCTGAGCATCTAACAGGAGCAGAAGCATATTGTTAAGCACCTACTATGTGCCCAGCACTGTATTAAGCATTAGGGTAGGTTCAAAGACAATCAGGTTGGCAGACAGAGTCCCTGCCCCACATGGGACTCCCAGGCTAAGGGGAAGAAAGAACAGGTATTTAATCCCCATTTTACAGATGAGAGATCTGAGGCATATAGAAATAAAGTTACTTGTCCAAGATCAGACCGCAGGCAACAGCAAGGATTCAAACCCAGGTCCTCTGACTTCTAAACCCATGGTCTTTCCACTAGGCCACCCTGGATGGAAGTGTATTACCTTAATATCCAAATGGTGCTAACCCACATATTCATTCATTCCATCGTATTTATTGAGCATTTACTGTGTGCAGAGCACTGTATTAAGCTCTTGGGAAGTACAAGGCGGCAACATATAGAGACAGTCCCTACCCAACAACGCATGGGCTGCTATCACAAGTCCTGGGCATTGTAATTTCAACAAGCTGGAGAGAAATATGTATGTAAGGCGTAATTAAATCAATGGGCTGAAGTCAAGACTGAAAACCTTAAAACAGGAAGTAAAGGGAAACGAGGTTGGAGATTAAGGGGCTCTTTAATTCCGCCTCAATTCACCTGGATGAGACTTGATGTCAGACTAATCTGGACCCTCAAATTCAGGATGGTGGACAGGGAAGAGACTTGAAAGAATTTCGAGCTGTGGCACAGATCCACTTCTCCAGAACGGTTGGCTGACTAAGGAGTCAGGGATTGATAGTGTCATTAAATCATGGCAGAGTCCATGAATCTTTTCCAACCTGCCAGAAAAAAGAAAGACATGATCTATTTACATATACGGTGGGAAAAGAGCATATGAGGATAGCTTGTCTGGAAGTACCATGTGATTTTATACATACTGAAAATTGTAATTCAAATCTCAAACCATTTGCCAGCGCAATATGCGTTTTTTGTTCCATAAACTTGATTTGCTTGTCATTTTCATGATCAACTACGGTATTTCAAGTTTTCACTAAATTAGGTGGGCCAGGTTTTAATAGTCTGCCCAAATTATTGGACTAGGTTGAGGAAGTCAAAGGGAAAAACAACGCAGAAATCTGCTGGAGTAGAGGCCAATACAAGTCCACAAGTCCTTTTAAATCTAGCAGCTTCAGTAAAATGTAATTATTGGGCCACGAGCTGTAGTATAGCATAATGGAGGTATATAGATTTCCTGCAAAAAATGTTGCCATTTGTATTTTCTTTGAGAATGGAAACCATTTACAGAGAAAGCTATAGTCTGTAATAGCCAAGAAATCCCAACCTGAGGACAGACTAACATAATATATGATCACAGACTCATGGAATAGAAAGAGGCCTTAGAAAAGCACCTTGTGAAATATCTACGAGAAGAGCTAGACAGTGGTAAAACTCCCCCCAGGCAGGCAAGAATCTGATCTCTGTTTCAAGACCTCTGCAATTCACTGACTTTCACTACCCAAAAGTCTTCATAATAGGTTATACTAAACTCTTGCTTCACTTTGTCAGTTTCCAAACTTTGTGACAATTTTCATATAAATAATAATCATAATAATGATGGCATTTGTTGAGTGCTTACTATGTGCCAAACACTGTTCTATGTGCTTGTGAGGATACAAGGTAATCAGGCTGTCCCACATGGGGCTCACAGTCTTATTCCCCATTTTACAGATGAGGTATCTGAGACACAGAGAAGTTAAGTGACTTGCCCAAAGTCACTCAGCTGACAAGTGGCAGAGCCGGGATTAGAACCCATGACCTCTGAATCCTAAGCAACGCTTAACAAATGCCATCATTATTATATAAATGCTGTTTTCCTCAAATCTGGGCATTTTCTTCTTGCAGAACTCATTAAACAAAGCTCAATCTTTTCAACTCATCTTTTCTAAAACCATGTACATACACACAAGTCACTTTTCCCAACACGAGCGTATTGTGTATTATTCACTTTTACATTCACTCCATACTTATCACTAGCATGAGTACAATAGAGTTGGTAAATATGATTCCTAATAGTAGTAGTAGTATTTATTCCTAATAGTAGTAGTAGTATTTATTAAGCACTTACTGTGTGTGGAGCACTGTGCAAATTGCTGGGAGAGAATACACAGGTGAAAATTATACATGGCCCCTGTCCCTCAGTGGGCTCACAATGTAAGAGTATAAGTGAAGAGAAGGGACTGGAGAGACACACATAATAATAATAATTTTGGTATCTGTTAAGTGCTTACTATGTACCAAGCACTATTCTAAGCTCTAGGACTGTTCTAAGCACTGGAGGGAATGATGAAACATTAAAACACAATACAGGCAAATACACAAAATCAAAACAAAATCAGCAAGGTGCTCTGGCTAGAGGAGCAGAATTTCATGCTCATCATGGCTCAGAATCCAAGACTGGCCCATAGCCACAGTATCCTCTAAAGCAACCACCAATCTTCCCCAAAATTTGTGGAGGCTTCATTCTCGGGATTATTTTCTCATTCCTTTCAGGGTGATAGAAGGCAGGACGTGATCCCTGTCCACAGGAATCTTACAATTTGGCAAGGAAAGAAGACACTAAAATAAACTGCAAATAGCAGGAGGTTATAATTATCAAATATTTGCTGTTGCACTCCTCTCCTGATCCTCCTCCCAGCTTTCTAGTTGCTCCTTCTCAATTGCTTCAATGGCTCCTCCTCTGCCTCCCATTTCCTAAGTGTGACTATTCCTGAGGCTTTAGTTCTGGGTTCCCTTCTATTGTCCATTTACACCCACTCCTTTGGGAACTCATCTACTCCTATGGCTTCAACAACCATCTCTACATGGATGACCCACAAATCTACATCTCCGGGCCTGACCTTTGTCCTGCTCAAAAAATCTGGCATTTTTTCACTGACTTCATGCCTTCTCTACCTGAGTGTCCGCAGTCACCTCAAAGTCAACATGCCCAAAAGTGAACTCCTGGGCTGACCTCCTAATTCCTCTCTTCTCCCTCACTGTTGACACAGTCCACCACCTTCCTTGTAACTCTACCTCATAACTTCGACGTTATCCATGACTCACCTCTCTCCATTTCAACCTGCATATTCAGTCACCAAATCCTGATGCTTCTATCGTTACAGCATCACCAAAATCTGCTCCTTTCTGTCTTGATTACGGCATCAGTTTCTTCCATCTCCAGCCCATAATTCAGTCTGCTGGCAACATCATTCTGAAAAAGTGAAAAAAAGAATCAATCTACACATGTCTCTCCGCTCCTAAAAAATCTCCAATGGCTGCCATCTCCACATCTAGAACAAAAGCCTCATCTTAGGCTTTTAATACATTTAGCTCTACCTCTTTAAAAATCCTTTCTCTTCACCCACTACAACCCATATTGCCTACTTTGCTCCTCAAATACCAACTTACTCTCTCTGCTGTGCTCAGGCTCGTCATCTCTCTAGACTGTAAGCTCATTGAGGGCAGGGAACGTCTCTACCAACTCTGTTATACTGTACTTGCCCAAGTGATTAGCACAATGCTCTGTATCAATCAATCAATCAATCGTATTTATTGAGTGCTTACTATGTGCAGAGCACTGTACTAAACGCTTGGGAAGTACAAATTGGCAACATATAGAGACAGTCCCTACCCAACAGTGGGCTCACAGTCTAAAAACCTAGTACCCAGTAAGCTCTCAATCAATACAATTGATTGGTTGATTATTCTCACCATCAAGTCCTTATTCACACTCTTCCTCCTGACTGTGAGCTCTTGTTGGGTAGGGACCATCTGTATATGTTGTCAACTTGTAATTACCAAGCACTTAGTACAGTGCTCTGCACACAGTAAGCGCTCAATAAATATGATTGAATGCATGAATGAATGAATACCTGGAACTCCCTCCCACTTCATATCTGACAGATCATCATTCTCCCTATCTTCAAAGCTTTTATAAAATTGCACCTCCTCCAGGTAGCCATGCCTGATTAATCTCTCATTTCCCCACCCTTTTTTCCTTCCTTCTGGTGTCATCTTTGAGCCCACTGTTGGGTAGGGACCGTCTCTATATGTTGCCAACTTGTACTTCCCAAGCGCTTAGTACAGTGCTCTGCACACAGTAGGCGCTCAATAAATATGATTGAATGAATGAATTTATGCATCTGAATCAATACCCTCAAGCTCTCATATGCTTATTTTCAAATCACTTATGTAAAAAACCTCATTTTCAGTTGCCTCTCTTACTACACTTTATTCTGATGTGTGATCTCCCTGCTATAATGTAACTCCACTAAGGCAGGGATCAAGTCTACCTACTCTAATGTACTCTCAAAAGTGTTTTGTTCAGTTCTCTGCACACAAAAAGTACTCAGGAAATATCATCTTTCCTGTCTCACATGCCCATAACCTTGGTGTTATCCTAGATTCCTCTCTCTCTCATAATAATAATAATAATAATGGCATTTATTAAGCACTTACTATGTGCAAAGCACTGTACTAAGTGCTGGAGAGGTTACAAGGTGATCAGGTTGTCCCATGGGGGGGGGGGGGGGCTCACAGTCTTAATCCCCATTTTACAGATGTGGTAACTGAGGTCCAGAGAAGTGAAGTGACTTGCCCAAAGTCACATAGCTGAAAATTGGTGGAGCGGGGATTTGAACCCATGACCTCTGACTCCAAAGCATGAGCTCTTTCCACTGCGCCACGCTGTTTCTCATCAACTCGCATAATCAATACATTACTAAATCTTCTTCTAGACTGTGAGCCCACTGTTGGGTAGGGACCGTCTCTATATGTTGCCAACTTGTACTTCCCAAGTACTTAGTACAGTGCTCTGCACACAGTAAGCGCTCAATAAATACGACTGAATGAATAAATCCTGCTGGTTCCATTTTTGCAACATCGTTAAAATTCTCTCCTCTTCTTGTTCCTCTCCTACTACAACCCAGCCCTCGTACTTCATTCCTCTAATGCTAACTTCTTCACTGTACCATGATTTTATTTATCTCCCTATTTTATTTATCTCCCCACCAAGACACCCTAACATGCTCCCTTTATTCATTGCCCCTCCCAGCCCCACAACACTTGTGTGCATAGCTGTAATTCATTTATTTGTACATTTTTCTTATTTAGTCATATTGGGTATCTCCCCCTCTAGAATGTAAACTCACTGTGAGCAGGGAGTGTGTTCATTTATTGTTGTATTGTACTCTCCCAAGTGCTATGGTGTTGTGGACAGAGCACGGGCTTGGGTTCTGATGCCAGCTCCACCACTTGTCTGCTGTATGACCATGGGCAAGTCACTTCACTTCTCTGTGCCTCAATCATCTCATCTGTAAAATGGGGATTAAGATTGTGAGCCCCATACGGGACAGGGACTATGTTCAACCTGATTTACTTGTATCAACCCCAGCGCTCAGTACAGTGCTTGGCACATAGTAAACGCTTAACAAATACCATAATTATTATTATTATTACAGCACTTTGCACACAGTAAGTGCTCAATAAATACTATTGATAGATTGAAGGGAACAAGTAAGAGACTGGTAGTAAGAAAGACGAAAATGAGGCACAGTGAGTTGGTTTCCTTGAGAGGAGCAATGTGTGGGAGCTGAGTGTGGCAGGAGTGGAATTGGTGTAAGTATTCTTTGGACTTGTAACACGTACTTGTTGGACTTACCTTGTTTGAGAATCATTCCCTAATTCCCTAACAATTTTCTAGCTGAAATGCAAAGTAAAGGAAGTATACTGCTGGGCACATAAAAATCACTTAACATACTACAATTACTGTTATGACTATTACACCTTATAGAAGAATTAGATGTATTTGGAAAACAAGCATTAGACTTTTCCCATTAAATTTCTTTTCTTTAGGCTTATTGCTCCTCATCATCACCAGTCAATTATGAATCCTGTTTTCCAATTCTGACATCATTTTTGCATCTCTCCTCGGGATGCTGTGAAGTTCTTGGGATCACTCTTCAGTCATCAAGCCAAAGACAATAATCTGTCCAGAACTGAGCATAAAATGTTAACCTTACCTACACACCGAGTCCAGCTCCAGGACTAAAGAGTTATTTGGACAACTTGACATGGTCCAGAAGACGGTAATAAAGATGATTCCAAATACTAACTACTGCACAAGTCAGCCCAGGAAATAGGAGTCGAGTACTAGGTCTCAGCAGCAAAAATTCCATCGAGTCAGTGAGCACAAACAGCTAATTACAAAGCATCAAATCAAAAGAACCTTTTCACTATGTTGCCTCACTTCTCAAATGATATTTGAATTTTGACAAACATGTAAGAGGTGGATCTATCCTCTTGGCTGAACCACCTTCACAACTGCTCTTATGTTCAATGTCAAATACAGATTTTTTTCTAATTTTCTATTTAGGCAGGTTTTTACAAACCTTTTCCACCTTTTTTATCATTTTATTTTGGCATTTCCATACATGCTATGTTTGGTAGAAATAAAAAAGTGTATTTTTTAACATAAAGGATGGGGGAGGGTGGAAGGGACAGTGTATTTGTGCTAAAGTGAAGGAAACAATTTCATAACCTGAATGGGGATTTTGGTGGCCTTATTTTTACAATATTTTCCTGTATTCAGTAACACCACCTGTGTTTTATTGCATGTGCCCACAGAATGCACTCCTTTTTATCATTGTCATTATAGCAACCCTGTGCCTAATCTCTATTCCAATGTTGTAGAAGCATTGCTATAGTTCAAGCTGAATTGGTATATCCATCTGTTCTAAACCCTGATTTGGTGGGTTTAAATATTTCACATCTTTCTGTCTCAGCAGAGTCAGCACATATTTCATTTCATTACGTCTCCAACAAGCTACCTTTCCAACCAAGGCTCTCTAGCTCTGTAACAACAAGCCATCAACAAAACCTTGTCATTTCAATTTTTCACGTATTTTCTCAGTGTGTGGTTTCTGTATCTTAGTGAATTTTTATCTTTCCAGTCCACTGTCATTGGCTTGTGGTTTGCAACTGCATTCTGTCTTGGAAATGTCAAAAATAATGAAAGAAAGAAAATCAGCAAAGGAAGCTTGGCCATTGGCCCTCCCTTGGGCTCCATTTGCTTAGGCTCTGGCTCATCGGCAAAACCTTAGGTTGAATGGGTAAGTACATCGCCTTTAATGCAGCTGAACGGCCTAGCATTACCACCTGCTGTATACCAAAAGAGCACCTCCTGAAGAATGGTGGTATGGCAGATCTGACTCCCAACTTGAAAAACAGAGTCCTTTTCCAAAATTAAAATTTCCTCCTCTTCCACACAAATTTATTTCCAACATCATGAGAGGTGGGTTAGAGAATGTAAAGATAGCATGACAATGGAGTCAGGATCAATGGCGAGCCCTGGTCCACAGTCATGATGCCCAGGAACCTAAGCTTGTTATTGCAGTTGGTAACACCACCATCCTCCCTGTTCAGAAGCTGCAACCTGGGGGTCATCCTTAACTCCATGTGGTCATTCAACTCTCACATCGAACCTACTGTCAAATCCAGTCGGCTCATCCAACATAACACCTCCTGGATTTGCTCCTTTCCCCACACAGTCATCACCCTGGTACAAGCTCTGGTCATATATCATTCATTCATTCATTCAATCGTATTTATTGAGCACTTACTGTGTGCAGAGCACTGTACTAAACACTTGGGAAGTACAAGTTGGCAACACATAGAGACGGTCCCTACCCAACAGTGGGCTCACAGTCTAGAAGGGGGAGACAGAGAAAAAAACAAAACATATTAACAAAATAAAACAAATAGAATAAATATGTACAAATAAAATAGAGTAATAAATACATACAAACATATGTACATACATACAGGTACATATTCATTCATTCATTCAATCATATTTATTGAGAGCTTACTCTGTGCAGAGCACTGTACTAAGTGCTTGGGAAGTACAAGTTGGCAACATTCATTCATTCATTCATATCTATTGAGTGCTTACTGTGTGCAGAGCACTGTACTAAGCGCTTGGGAAGTACAAGTTGGCAACATATAGAGATGGTCCCTAACCAAGCCTTCTCTCTAGTCTCCCAGTCTGCATTCTTTCCCACCTCCCATCTGTGCTACATACAAAAAGCAGCCATGGCTCAGTGGAAAGAGCCTGGGCTTTGGACTCAGAGGTCAGGGGTTCAAATCCCGGCTCCGCCAATTGTCAGCTGTGTGACTTTGGGCAAGTCACTTAACGTCTCTGTGCCTCAGTTCCCTCATCTGTAAAAGGGGGATGAAGACTGTGAGCCCCCCACTTGGGACAACCTGATCACCTTGTAACCTCCCCAGCCCTTAGAACAGTGCTTTGCACATAGTAAGCACTTAATAAATGCCATCAATATTATTATCATCTTCTTCAATTGTCATTTACCACACATCGTTATAAAAAGGGAGGAAGGGGACTGTGAACAGATAAGAGACAGGAGAGATAAACTAAAATATTAAGACAACACAGCAACAAAATAAAAGATCTGTTGGGTGCTGTGTCCAACAATCCAAACAAACCCACTCTGCTTACACTTAAATATAATTTATTTTCCTGTCTGTCTCCTGCCTCAAGATTGTAACTTCCTGGAGGGCAGGATTCAAGTCTACATGCACTATAGAACTCTTCAACATATTGAGTATAGTACTTTGAGCACTCATTGAATACCTTTGATTTAAAATCAAACTGCAATTAACCCATGTTCTGGCAACCAGGAATGCAGAATTAAATAGGGCTTTAGCTGAGGATCAAACAATCAATCAATCATAATTATTGAGTGCTTAAAACATGCAGAGCTTCTGGCTCCACCACTGGTCTGCTGTGTGACCTAGGGCAAGTCACTTATCTTCTCTGTGCCTCAGTTACCTCATCTGTAAAATGGAGATTAAGACTGTGAGCTCCATGTGAGTCATGGACTGTGTCAAATCTGATTAACTTGAATCTATCCCAGCACTTAGTTCAGTGCCTGGCACATAGTAAGCACTTAACAAATACCATGAAGAAAAAAAAAGCACTACTCAGATCGTGGGAGAGTACAGTGTAACAGAGTTGGTAGATATGTTCCCTGACCACAACAAGCTTGTATTCTATATACAAATAAATTACAGCTATTTATATAAGTGTAGTGGAGCTGAAGGAGGGGTGAATAAAGGGTGAAAATCCAACTGCAGGGGTGATGCAGAAGGGAGTGGGGGAAGTGGAGATGAGGGCTTATAATCAGGGAAGGCCTTTTCAAGGAGATGTGCCTTCAACAGGGCTTTGAAGAGGACAGAGTGATCATTTGTTGAATATGGAGAGGGAGGGTGTTCCACGCCAGAGAAAGAACATGGGTGAGAGATCAGTGGTGATACAGAAAAGCTCGAGGCACTAGTGACTACTGAAATGAACTATGTGAGCTGGCCTGTAGTAGGAAAGCAGCGAGGTAAGATTGGAAAGAGAAAGGTGGCAGTGCTTTAAAGCTGATTGTAAGGAGTTTCTCTTTGATGCGGATGTGGATGAGCAACTGCTGGAGGTTCTTGAGGAGTGGGGCAACATGGACTGAATGGTTTTGTAGAAATATGATGCAGGCAGCAGAATGAAGTAAGGATTGGAGGGGAAAAATACAAGAGACGGGGGGTCAGCAAGGATGTTGATGCAGTAATCAAGAACGGGTAGGATAAGTGCTTAGATTAACATGGTAGGAGGTTGGATTGAACAGAAAGGTGGGATTTTAGTTATGTTGTGCAGGTGGAACCGAAAGGATTTAGTGATGAGTTGAATATGTGGGTTGAATGAAAGAGATGAATCAAGGATAATGCCAAGGTTACAGGCTTGTGAGACAGAAAAGATGGTGGTTCTGTCTAGAATGACTGTAAAGTCAGGGGGAGGACAGGCTTTGGATGGAAAGACAAATTCTGTGGTGGATATGCTAAGTTGGAGATGTCAGTGGGACATCCAAGTAAAGATGTCCTGAAGGCAGGAGGAAATGTGAGAGTGCACAGAAAGGGCTGGAGATGTAGATTTGGGAATCGTCTGCATAGAGATGGTAGTTGAAACCATGGAATGAATGAGTTCTCCAAGGGAGTGGATGCATACAGAGAATAGAAGGGGACTGAACTCTGAGGGACTCCCACAGTTGGGGGTTGGAGGCAGAGGAGGAGCCCACAAAGGAGACTGAGAATGAGCAGCCAAACAGATAGGAGGGGACTAGGAGAGGGCCAGTCTCAGTGAAGCCAAGATTGGATAATATTTCAAAGAGAAGAGGGTAGTTGACGGTGTCAAAGGTAGATGACAGATCGAGGGGAATAGGATGGACTAGAGGCCATCGGATTTGTCAAGAAGGAGATCATTTGTGAATTTCAAGAGGGAGGTTTCTGTGGAGTGAAGGGGGCAGAAGCCAGATTGAAGGGGGTCAAGGAGAGAATTGTAGGAGAAGAACTGGAGATACCTGGTGTAAATAAGTCACTCAAGAAGTCTGGAGAGTAAGGGTAAGGGGGAGATAAGGCAATTCCCAGACTGAGCCCCCTCCATCCTCCCCCACTCCCCATGCCCCCCGCCCTACCTCCTTCCCCTCCCCACAGCACCTGTATATATTTTTGTACAGATTTATTACTCTATTTTACTTGTACATATTTACTATTCTTTTTATTTTAATTTGTTAATATGTTTTGTTTTGTTGTCTGTCTCCCCCTCCCAAGACTGTGAGCCCGTTGTTGGGTAGGGATCGTCTGTAATGTTGCCAACTTGTACTTCCCAAGCACTTAGTACAGTGCTCTGCACACCGTAAGCACCCACTAAATATCATTGAATAAATGAATGAATGAATACCAGGAGTTAACCGTAGGTTCAAGGGAGGATTTTTTTAGGATAGGGGAGATATGAGCATGTTTGAAAGCAGTGGGAAAAAAAAAGCCATCTGAGAGCAAATAGTGAAGATGGCAGTCAGGGAGAGTGGCAGGGTAGGGGAAAATGCTTTGGTAAGGCATGAAGGGATGAGAAGCAGCGTGGCTCAGTGGGAAAGAGCGTGAGCTTTGGAGTCAGAGGTCATGGGTTCAAATCCTGGCTCCTCCACTTGTAAGCTGTGTGACTTTGGGCAAGTCACTTAACTTCTCTGTGCCCCAGTTCCCTCATCTGTAAAATGGGGATGAAGACTGTGAGCCCCACGTGGGACAACCTCATCACCTTGTAACCCCCCAGCGCTTAGAACAGTGCTTGGCACATAGTAAGTGCTTAATAAATGCCATCATTATTATTATTATTATGAGTCAGAGGTGCAATTAGAGGGGGTGAATTGTGGGAGAAGCCAGGAGATCTTCTTTTGAGATGTTGCTGGAAAAGATGGGAGACCTGAAGAAGGGGTGATTATGACTATGAAAATGGTAGAGGGGCAAAGGTAGAGAAACTATTTTAATTTACTATTTTAATTTAAACAAACGAAAGTGCTTTGTTCATATTACTATTTTCATTGGATGATTTTTATAATAAAATAAGAAAAGCATAATTATTTCTAGCTTTAGAAATGCTTGAATCTGCTTCATCTCTGGGATGTTATTAAATTAATATGAGATTTGCAAAGCTAACTACTAGCACCTGTCAAGAAATAACTGACCATATGAACTAAGTGCCCAAGGGAGACTTTAACAAAAACAATCAATCAATCAATAATATTTATTAAACTTTTATTGCATGCAGAACATTATACCAAGCTTTTGGCTGAGTACAATAGTGTTAGCAGACTATAGTTACCCAACAATTGAGTTGGCAGCAAGACACACATTCCTTAAAATGCTCACAAATCAATAATGGTGAGTATGATAACAGTATTCCATAGGCAGAAACTCTTGATTCAGAGAAAAAAATCACCCCAAAGAAAACTAATTATGGAGCAGATTTTGGAATTCATTTGGACTTTAAAGCAATGTTATACATTAAGAAATTATGAACATATTTATTTTAATGGAAAACATAATACAATATAGCCAAGTGAAGTGATCATGAAGATCTTGCTTGAGGGTTAAATGGAAAAGAAGAAACTTATCAAGGTGAAAAGAAGCTAGAAATTAAATCCTGACTCTCAACTTCAAACTCCAGAGGGTTTTTATTACAAGTAATATCACCCTCGCTGGCTATGGGACAGATCTAGAAGTTGCATTGAGGAAATAACTTGTCATATTTTTCACACCAGTGGAAGCCAATTTCATCATCTGTTGCACAAGTTAAAAGAAAACGAGAATAGTATTTTGGTGTTGAATTGCACTTAGATGGGAAAAACAAGACCTACTGGGAAAAAAAAAAACCTGGACAAAATGATTATGGCATTTAAGAGCCTTAACGGGCTAGTAAAAAGTGTATACACAGATAAATACGATGTTAGACTTCTGGAAAGTTTTCTGACTTTTCTTATAATTAACAGCCCTAATTTTTTATGACTCACGTGCCAGAGGGAAAAATGTTATATGCTAGAATTCAGTATTGGGTCGCTGAGTGATGATAGGCAAAAAAGGAGTCTGATTTACCCCAATGCACTCACTTAAATAAACTGAAAAGTGGATATGCTTACAAGTTTTACCACTTGATGGCATTCCCTGCCCCTTCCTGAATGCATAGATAAGTGCATCCCAAATTCCAAATGTCACAGTTCAGAACATTTCAGATATATGTCATTTACTATTTACATAGCCCAGGATGCAAAATCCCACCTGACATAATGTCCAATTGTTGCAGGGAATTCAACTCAAGCGATCATTAGTATTCACTGTGCGCTTACTGTGTTCAGAGCACTGAGTGCTTCGATGAGGATAATACAACAGAGATGGAAGGTATGTTCCCTGCCAACCAGAGGGGAGACAGACATTAAAATAAATTGCAGATATACACAGAAGTGCTGAGGTTGTGGTTAATATCAAGTGGTTAAAGGGTATAGATGCCAGTGCATAGGCAGTATAGAAGGGAGAGAGAGTAGAAAAAATGAGGGTTTAATTGGGGAAAGCCTCTTGGAGAAAATGTGATTTTAATAAGACTTTGAATTTGGGGAGAGCGATGGTCTGTTGGATATTAAGTGGGAGAGAGTTCCAGGCCAGAGACAGGAGGTGGGGGAGGGAGTCAGTGGCGAGACAGATTAGTCAAGGCACGGTGACAAGCTACCATTAGCAGACCGAAGTGTAAGGCCTGGGCTTTACTAAGGAATCAGAGAGGTGGGATGGAGAAAGCTGACTGAGTGCCTTAAGGATTTTCTGTTTGATGTAGAAGTGAATGACCAAGCACTGTAGTTTCTTGAGTGGAGAGAGGTCAACTAATTTTTTTTTTAAGAAAAATGATCCGGGAAGCAAAGAGAAGTATGGATTGGAGTAATGAAAGACAGGAAGCCATTTTCTCCGCTTCATCCAAAAACAGAAAAGACTACCCACCACTAACATAATCAGGAAGCCAGACTTCCTATCCTGAAGCAGCATTGAATCATGGTGGAAGTAGAAAAATCTGAATAAATCTGACTGAAATTTCTGCCTTTCCAACTTATATTGATTCTGTGTTACTATCAATGAACTGAAGAAATCTTCATTCAGCAGATGAGTGATCCCACTCCTGCAACTTCCCAGCCACAAACTTTTTTTTATCATTTGTACATATTTACCATTGTATTTATTTTGTTAATATGTGTTGTTTTGTTGTCTGTCCCCCCCTTCTAGACTGTGAGCCCTCTATTGGGTAGGGACCATCTCTATATGTTACCAACTTGTACTTCCCAAGCACTTACTACAGTGCTCTGCACACGGTAAGCGTGCAATAAATGCGATTGAATGAATGAATCTTTTTTTTCTTCCTATGTGTCCATCATCAGCTTCCTTTCCCAAATACACCTTTTCTTAGCTTGTAAACCCCTTGAAGTCCAGGAGCCTTGCTAATGCTCATCCTTCTATTCTTCCCAGAGCTTAGCACAATGCTTTGCACACAATAAGTGCTTAATAATACTATTTACTACTACTACTTCTGTGTGAAATAGAGAAATTCCCTGCCTTGGTGTTGAAGAAAGAGGTTGCCTTAGCTACTACTTCTAAAACTATGATTTTAAGGTCCACCACCAGTTCAGATTTGGAAATTTAAATGTTTTGTGGTAATTTGAGAAGCCTGTGGCCTAGTGGAAAAGGCATAGGCATTGAGAAGCAGTGTGGCTCAGTGGAAAGAGCATGGGCTTTGGAGTCAGAGGTCATGGGTTCAAATCCCCACTCCACCAATTGCCAGCTGTGTGGCTTTGGGCAAGTCACTTAACTTCTCTGTGCCTCAGTTACCTCATCTGTAGAATGAGAATTAAGACTGTGAGCCCCACGTGGGACAACCTGATCACCTTGTAACCACTCCAGTGCTTTGAACATAGTAAGTGCTTAATAAATGCCATCATTATTATTATTATTATTATTATCTGGGTCTAATCACAGCTCTGCCACCTGTCTGCTATGGAATCTTGGGCAAATCGCAATTTCTCTGTGCCTCAGTTTCCTCATCTGTAAAGTGGAGATTACATACTACTCTCTCCTACCTAGACTCTAAGCCAAGTACCTTGTACCTACCCCAGCTCTTTGAAGAGAGCTTAGAATGTAGTAAGCACATAAGTACCATTAAAACAAAATTAAAGAAAGCAAATGAACTTTCAAAAATGACTGAAGTAGATCCTGACTGGGAGAGAAATTCAAAGCTGCATAGAGATGTTCGGGAAGAACTTAACCAATTTTAAGGTGATTTATGAAAAAGATACAGCTATTTTTCAAGTTAAATTGGAACTTTTTTTACTGAAGTTGAAAAACCTACTATAGACAGCAGAGCAAACTGTTACTTCTTAGTATCCTGAAAAAAACAAGAATATTACAAATCTTTATTTAACACTGTGAATTTGTGCTTGGAATTACCTCAATAGGGAATAAAGAATAGTGATGTTTAATGTTATAGAAAATTGCACGTAGAGAAATTTCATATTGCTTTTAAGAGGTTTTGGAATGCTTCCCAATTCATAACACCATAGATTATGAGCTCCTTGTGAGAGGCGATCATGTCAACCAACTCTATTTTATTACACTTTCCCAAGCACTTAGTACAGTGGTGTGCAAATAGCAAGCACTCAATAAATACTTGTGATTGACCGCATGTAAATCTAGGGGAAAGTACACACCGGGATGCATCTTTTCATGATTCATCTCAGTTTTGAGGAATATATTGACAGAAATAAGATGCGGGATGTGAGAGATTAGTAAGGGAGGAATTCCTGGAAGAGATGAGATTTTACTAGGGCTTTGATGATGGGGAGAAGTGCTCTGTTCATGTGAAGAGAGGGGGAGATGCAGTGGGAGCAGGAGGGAGGCAATGAGCAAGGGGGTCAATCAATCAATCAGTGGTATTTATTGAATGCTTATTAAGTGCAGAGCACCGTGCTAAGTGCTTGGGAGAGTATAACAGAGTTGGTGGACACATTCCTTGCCTCCAAAGAGCTTACATTCTAGAGGAAGAGACAGAAATTAACACAAGTAAATTACAGCTATGTACACAAGATCTGTGGGGCTGAGGGAAGTTGGGGACAGAGAGTGCAAATCCAAGTGAAGTAATAAAGACACTTCTTTTATGGCCTTCTTATGGTTGTGGTGGAAAGCATATACTTAAAGTTGGTGATAGCATTCAGCTGAAACATTTGCAAAGCAGAAAGCTGATCGTCCAGGCATTTCAAAACACGGTCACGTCGAATCTAGATCAACCCAAGCAATTTTAGCCAAGGACTATTGGTAAAATAAACTTCATGAACAAACTGGTCAAACTTTCTGATGTAATAATGCCACACTTTGTGAGACAGGGACAGAGTCAGCAAATGGTCATAGACTTAGGGGCAGAAGAGGCAGTGGGAAGGAGTAATGAGATATTCCACCAGGATTCCTTTTTCATTATTATTTTGGGCAGGGGGAACCTATGACTCAAATTGTCTTTCTGGTGAGGAAAAGAAGAGATAAATCCTCTTTAATTCCCATGCTGCCTTGGGACACTGGACCCAGTATCTTTCCCTTCTGTTCAGAATGCAATATAAATCAAAGCTCCAGAGTTCCTTGGTTTGATGTGGCTGGTAGAATGTTCCATTGTAGAGAAAAAAATAAAATTAAGCAACACATTTCTGTTCTCACTGCTCTTGAGTTATCCATTCTACTTTCTTCATACCAGACCCAGACATCTGTTTTGTCATCTTTAGCCTAGAGGACACCATCACATACAGTCCTTGTTCTGTCACATTCTTGCCACTATTCCAGCTCCCACTATTTGTACAAATTTTTGCCTGCCCATCTTACAATGCGGTTAATAGACACATTTCTTGCCCATAAGGAGTTTAGAGCTCAGAGGGGAACATAGACATATATATAATGAATAAATTATGAATAGGTACATAAGTGTTATGGGTCTGAGTGTGGGGTGAATATCAAGTGATTAAAGGGTACAGTCGATGTGCAGAAAGGAGAGGCAATGGGGAAAAGAGGGCTTAATCATGGACAGTCTCTTGGAGGAGATGTGATTTTAATTGGGCTTTGAATAGGGCTTCACATATGCAGGGGGAGAGAGTCCCAGGCCAGAGGGAGGATGTGGGCAAGGGTCAGAGGGTGAGATACATGAGATTATGATGAGTAAATTAGCATTAGGGGAGTAAAGTTTGCAGACTGGATTGTTGTAGGAAATCAGCACAGTAAGGTAGGAGAGGGCAAGCTGATTGAGTGCTGTAAAGCTTTTAAAGAGTTTCTGCTCAATGTGGATGTGAATGGACAACCACTGCGGCTTCCTGAGGTGTGAAGAGATGTGGACTGAATATTTCTTAAAATACATGATTTGAGCAGCAGAATGAAATATGGACTGGAGTAGGGAGAGATGGGGGGCAAGGATATAAGTGATAAAACTGATGCAATAATCAAGGCAGGGAATAATTAGTTTTAGGATCAGCATGGTATCAATTTGGATGGAGACAAAGGGTAAATTTTATTGATGTTGAGAAGGTAGAAACAAAAGGATTTGGTGACAGGCTGAATATGTGGGTTGAATATGAGAGAGGAGTTGATGATAATGCCAAGGTTACAGGCTTGAGAGATAGTGGTGCTATCTATAGGAATAGGAAAGATAGAGGGAGCACAGGATTTGGTTTGGAATATGAGGAGTTCTGTTTTGGACACATTTAGTTTGAGATGCCAATGGGACATTCCAATAGAGATGTCCTGAAGACAGGAGGAAATGCAAGACTGCAGAGAAGGAGAAAAATCAGGTCTGGAGTGGAAAATTTGGGAATCATCCATGTAGATATGGTAGTTGATGTCAAAGGAGTAAATGGGTTCTCCAAGGGAGTGGTGTAGCTAGAGAGTAGAAGGGGACCCAAAACTGAGCTTTGAGGGATGCCCAAGGTTAAGAGATTGGCAGGGAATGGAAGAGACTGTGAAAGACTGAGAATGAGTGGGCAGAGAGACAGGACAACCAGGAAAGGACAGTGTCAGGGAAGCCTGTTGAAGTCAGCTGAGGGGTCATAGATGATTATTCTTGTCTTCCATTCCAAACCCTGCCCTCTCCCTGACTTTCCCATCACTGTTGATGGCACTACCATCCTTCCCGTCTCACAAGCCCACCACCTTGGTGTCATCCTCGACACCGCTCTCTCATTCACCCCTCACATACAAGCCATCACCAAAACCTGCCGGTCTCAGCTCCGCAACATTGCCAAGATCCGCCCTTTCCTCTCCATCCAAACCGCTACCCTGCTCGTTCAAGCTCTCATCCTATCCCATCTGGACTACTGTATCAGCCTCCTCTCCAATCTCCCATCCTCTTGTCTCTCCCCACTTCAATCCATACTTCACGCCACTGCCCAGATTGTCCAGAAACGCTCTGGGCATGTTACTCCCCTCCTCAAAAATCTCCAGTGGCTACCAATCAGCTTATTTATCAAGCAGAAACTCCTCACCCTCGGCTTCAAGACTCTCCATCACCTCGCCCGCTCCTACCTCACCTCCCTTCTCTAGCCCACCCTGCACCCTCCACACCTCTGCTGCTAATCTCCTCACCGTGCCTCATCCTTGCTTGTCCCGCCACCAACCCCCAGCCCACGTCATCCCCCTGGCCTGGAATGGCCTCCCTCCGCACATCTGCCAAGCTAGCTCTCTTCCTCCCTTCAAAGCCCTACTGAGAGCTCACCTACTCCAGGAGGCCTTCCCAGACGGAGCCCCCTCCTTCCTCTCCCCCTCCTCCCCCTCTCCATACCCCCCGCCTTATCTCCTTCCCTTTCCCACAGCACCTGTATATATGTATATATGTTTGTATGTATTTATTACTCTATTTATTTATTTATTTATTTTACTTGTACATATATATTCTATTTATTTTATTTTGTTAATATGTTTTGTTTTGTTCTCTGTCTCCCCCTTCTAGACTGTGAGCCCACTGTTGGGTAGGGACCATCTGTATATGTTGCCAACTTGTACTTCCCAAGCACTTAGTACAGTGCTGTGCACACAGTAAGTACTCAATAAATACGATTGATTTATTGATTGATTGATTAGGATCACCACCAGTTTTCTTTAGACTAATTATGAACCCATAATGCCAGGCTGATTTAGTGAAGTGGTGACAATCACTTGCATGCCTTCTTGGGTTTGAGCTTCCAAAGCAAAGTTGTCTTCATTCAGCAAATCTTTATTAACTCTCTCTAGGAATTTGGATGATGCTCTAAGTCTTCTAAGTCTAAGAATTAGAAGTTTCCCTGCAGTATGGAAGTAAAATCTAATATCTTCAGATTATTATTATTTTTGCATTTTCCAGCATGGTTGATGGAATAAATTGAATAGGACTGGACACACTATCCAGTCCTGTTTTATTCCACTGGCAATGGAGAATGGATTGAAGAGGGATTCTTTAGCTCTGACCTAGTCAGCCATGTCACCATAAGGTAATCTGAGATTCTTGATGAACTATATTCACAGAGGTCAAATTGGCTAAATAATTTCAAGTTCAGATCAACGAATGGGGTCAGCTGCTTTCATACAGCCTATAAAAAACATGTGGAGATCCTGGTATGGTTCCCTGCATTTCTATATCTGACGCACAACAAACATCATATCCACTACCCTGATGTTTGAGTCACATTATGATTCTGGAGTCAAGGGTTGATAAAATTCCTTAGAGCCAATCCAAGGTCTCATTGCAAAGGGTATCATTCAGCCAGTGGCGAAGCAGCGTGGCTCAGTGAAAAGAGCACAGGCTTTGGAGTCAGAGGCTATGGGTTCAAATCCCTGCTCCGCCACTAGTCATCTGTGTGACTTTGGGCAAGTCACTTAGCTTCTCTGTGCCTCAGTTGCCTCATCTGTAAAATGGGGATTAAGACTGTGAGCCCCACGTGGGACAACCTGATCACCTTGTAACCTCCCCAGCACTTAGAACAGGGCTTTGCACATAGTATGCGCTTAATAAATGCCATTATTATTATGAGGATGATGATGGGATGCTTTGATAATTGCCACATCTGTTCTTTTCATCTTGAAGTGGCAGCATCTTTAAAATCCTGTTAAATTTCTTCAGTGGTTCACATGCTAAGAGCTTGTATATGTGCACAAGCAGGGTGCCTTCTCAACGTTTGTGGATCGAAGCAGGAATACCATCAGGTCCTGATTTTTTGACATTTCTCATGGCTCCGACTGTTGTGGTGGTGACTTTCCCAGCAGTTGGGACAAGTGCTATATCTTTTGTATGCTTCTCAGGAGAAACTGTCACCTTTCCATTGTGACCATCACTCTCTCACTGGGACATCTAGAGCCCTTAGAGTCCTCATATATTGGATTGCCACACAGTCACTGTGGGATCCAGTACCGGCTCTGCTCCGCATCACCAAAAGACTCCAACTTGATCTGTCATCATCACATCACATCAATCATTTATTGAGTGTTTACTGTGTGCAGAGCACTGTACTAAGTGCTTGGGAAGTACAAGTTGGCAACATATAGAGACAGTCCCTACCCAACAGTGGGCTACCTGTCCTGTCTTTATACCATCCTGTCAAGAAAGAGAATAGCAGCAGCATGGTGTCACTTCAACACAATCTTGGGAAGGCTTTGGTGTTTGTGGTAGTGACTGCTCGACTCTGAATCACAAGAAGCCTGAAATTCTACTCCTCAGGCCACAGTCCCTTACAAGCCTTCCTGAGAAGCAACGTGGCTTAGCGGAAAGAGCCCAGGCTTGGGAGTCAGAGGTCGCGCGTTCGAAGCCCGGCTCTGTCACTTGTTAGCTGTGTGACTTTGGGAAAGTCACTTAACTTCTCTGTGCCTCAGTTACCTCATCTGTAAAATGGGGATTAAGACTGTGAGCCCCACGTGAGACAACCTGATTACCTTGTATCTACCCCAGCACTTACAATCGTGCTTGAAACATAATAAGTGCTTAACTCATACCATTATTAGTATTTGTCCAAATCTTTATGTTATCTCAGTATTTAGTCTCATCTATCCTTCTACATCTGTCACCAGTTTCCTAGTCCCACTTACATTTCTGGATAAGCGCTTAGTACTGTGCTCTGCACACAGTAAGCGCTCAATAAATACGATTGATGATGGATTGTGTGCCCCCTGATGATCAGGAACTGTGTTTAATTCTCATCTGAATATTTTTTCCCAGTGCATAATCAGGCCCCTGCTCACAGTAAGCACTTAATATATACTATTACTACTACTACTAGGAGAACACTGAAACACTCTTGCCATCTAGCTCGCTATACGTTTTTATAGAACTTAATAGCATTATAATGCAATCAGTATCCCTGGGCTAAAAATGTGACTTTACTGAAAAACTCATCATGATTCTGAGATTGCTACATGATTGATGGCTGACTATGGCGAAACTTGAGAGTGTTCTATCTCAACCATTCACTATCACCAAAGTCAGGACTGTGAATTAAGTCTCTATGCATATCCATATTTTTTGTTTGTTAATAAGCACTTCTTTGTTTCTGTCAGGTCATTAGATTGCAAGCTCCTTGTGAACAATGGCCAGGTCTCCTCCATCTAGGTATTTTCCCAAGTGCTTACTACAGTGCTTTGCATGTGGTAGGCACTGAAAAATAATATTGATTAAAATGAAAATATCAAATCCTGCCTACTTTTTATAGGTTTGTTGAAGTAAGCAACTAGTAACCTGGATCTCATGGTAGAGTAATAGCCTGGGGCACTGAAATCATGAAAGAAGTGGATCTCGGTGAGAAGAAGTTTAAAGGCCACATAAGAGAGATAAAAGTTAACAGAGCCAGAATCTGGATACAGCAAATCAATCAACTTATGGAATGCTTACTATGTGCAGAGTACTGTACTAAGGCCTTGGGAGAGTGCAATCACATTTTTATCATTAACAATTATAATAATTAGTATTTAAGTGCTTACTATGTGCCAGGCACCATTAAGCTCTGAGATGGATAAAAGCAAACCAGGTTGGAAACAGTCTTTGTCCCATGTGGGGCTCAGTGTCTCAACCCCACTTTAAAGATGAAGTAAATGGTGTACAGAGAAGTGAACTGAACTGCCCAAGGTCACACAGCACACAAGCGGAGGAGCCGGGATTAGAATCCATGACCTTCTGACTCTCACGCCCTTTCTATCCACTACACCACCAGAGAACCATACTAAGTGCTTGGCAGAGTACAGTGTAAAGAGTTGGTAGACGTATTCCTTTCCCACAATGAGTTTAAAATCTAGAGGAAAAGACAGAAAATATAAATAAATTAAGGATATGTGCATAACTGCTACGGGGCTGAGGGAGGGGTGACTAAAGAGTGCAAATCCATATCAAAGTGCAAGAGACACAGATGCGAGTGGGAGAAGAGGAAAAAAGGGCTTAGTTGGGGTTGGAGGAGACGTATTTTAAATAAGGCTTTGAAAGTGGGAAGAGTGATCGCCTATCA
Source organism: Tachyglossus aculeatus (assembly GCF_015852505.1). Lineage (NCBI taxonomy): Eukaryota > Metazoa > Chordata > Mammalia > Monotremata > Tachyglossidae > Tachyglossus > Tachyglossus aculeatus. Next base: position 33,120,901 of record NC_052069.1, on the reverse strand, counting down.
GCTATAAGGATGGAAGGCATTTCAAACCAGAGGATGGATCTGGGTAAGAATCCAGCGGTGAGATGGAGGAGATTGAGGTAGGTTGGCCTTTGGATATGATGGCATTGGTAAAGGCAAATTTCACATTCTTTATTTTATGATATTTGTTAAACACTTGGTGTCAAACAATGTTTAAAGTGCTGGCGTAGGCACAGGTTGATTAGGTCAGACACAGCACTTGTCCCACATGGGGCTCACAATATAAGTTGAAGGGGGGACAGATGTCTTCATTTTACAGTTGAGGAAACTAAGGCACAGAGACATTAAATGACTCGCCCAAAGTAACACAGCAAGCAATTGGCAGAGGCAGTAATAGAACCCAGATGCTTTTGATTTACAGGCCTGTGCTCTCTCCACTTGGCACTTGACTTTGCGAGCGCCCTATAGGGATGGGACTGTCAGTACCAAATTGCAATGTTTATTCCCTCTCTGCTACCCACAGGCAATCTTCGTCGTCGGAGATATAATCAAATAAGATGTTAAATGATATATGTAAAACAACGATACATGGATATTTAGTAAATATGTAAAGGGTTGAAGGAAATGTCTCACTGCTACTAAACTAATATCAGTAATTTTGAAGGTTCCCTAGGGTATTTCACGTTTCAATTTTGAAACTGAATATCTACATTTAGTACTGTTCTCTATGTCCCTGTGGGTACAAGACTGGAAGGGATGAAGGAGTAAAAGTGGTGCTTTACAAGCCACAAGCACTGTAATCAATTCTTCTGGGTTGGTTCTTGCTCCTGAATTATTGGGAATGATGCACATCCATTATTCTAGATGGAAACTCCCTCTGTTACTTGAATGCATTTCCTTTACCCTTTATAAGCCTTCAGGTGTCTCTCAACCTCTGATTTCATACCCTCCCTACCTAATCAAATCCAGAATATAAACATGAGCCGTGCACTTGGTACTCTGACAATCTAATCTCTAGAATTCAGTGAAATTGCTTGGTGATGATTCTTCTGGCCAAATGTCAGATGACTATTCAGTTTTCATGGCAACGCTTCAGTCATCCATGAGGTAGCTGAGCAACCTGTATGTGAGTGGATTGTCAAAGAAGCTTCTATGTCATCAATCCCACTCTCTTGAGGATCATTGTAGCCTTTCAAATGGTGCACTATCCTTTGTTGAATAGAAGACGGTGATAATGTAGATTGCCTTTCAAAGATTATTCTCAGCCTCCAAACCGACTCGTAAAGCAATAAGGTTAATCAACTGATAGTTCAAACAGATTTATTACAACCCGTGCCAAGACTGACCAAATGGTAACCCAAAAAGGATGTCTTGACTTGTCTTATGCTGTCAAGTTGGTGCCGACCCATAGCAACACTACCCCACCTCCATTTGCAATCATTCTGGTGGTTTATCCATAGAATTTTCTTGGTAAAAATATGGAGGTTGTTTACCATTGCCTCCTTCCTCACATTAAGCTTGAGTCTCTGCCCTTGACTCTGACCCATGCCGCCGCTGCCCAGTGCAGGTGAGTTTTGACTTGTAGCAGATTGCCTTCCACTTGCTAGCCACTGCCCAAGCTACGAATGGAATGGGTATGCCTCTGCTTGACTCTCCCTCCAGTAGCCGAGGCTGGTAGTGTATTGGAAACTCTCCAGGTGTGACCTTGAGAAGGGTCGAAAAGAATGTACATTCTAATAAATAACCACACTTAGAAACAGAAGACGTAAGGGCAAAGTGAGCTACCTGATTGAGAAAGGTTTGGTTGACCAACTCGAAAATCTTTAGTGCTATTTCCCCAATTACCTTGGTAATAGTCCCACTCCAATGAACATATTGCTAATCAATGTTTTCCTCATGGCGTAGCTTTTGTTACCATTTTAATTGGAGATACAACTGAAAAGAATTTGAGAGTAAATTCCAAAATCAGAATTACACTCAACATTTACACCAGAAAACTTCAAAACAGATCATCAACCAAGCGTCCTTGGCCTATCAATTTAATGAGGGATATGGAATTTTGCTTTTTTTATGGCATTTGTTTAGTGCTTACTCTGTGTGAGGCAGCATGGCATAGTGGCAGAACATAGGCCTGGGAGCCATAAGCTGGGTTGTAAGCCTGTCTCTGCCACTTGTCTGCTGTGTGACCTTGGGCAAGTCACTTCAGTTATCTGTGCCTCAGTTACCCTATCTGTAAAATGGGAATTGAGACTGTGAGCCCCACAAGCCCCAGCCCACACACTCTGATCCTCTGCCACTAACCTCCTCATTGTGCCGCGTCAACCCCTGGCCCACATTTCACCTCTGGCCTGGAATGCCCTCCCTCCACACATCCACCAAACTAGCTCTCTTCCTCCCTGCAAAGCCCTACTGAGAGCTCACCTCCTCCAGGAGGCCTTCCCAGACTGAGCCCCCCCTTTCCTCTCCTCCTCCTACTCCCCATCACCCCCACTTCCTCCCTCTGCCCTATCCCCTTCCCCTCCCCACAGCACTTGTATATATTTGTACATATTTATTGCTCTATTTTATTTGAAAATATTTATTGCTCTATTTTATTTGTACATATTTATTACTCTATTTTATTAATGATATGTATATATCTATAATTCTATTTATTTATATTGATGCCTGTTTATTTGTTTTGATGTCTGTCTCCCCGCTTCTAGACTGCAAGCCCGTTGTTGGGTAGGGATTGTCTCTATTTGTTGCTGAACTGTACTTTCCAAGCGCTTAGTACAGTGCTCTCCACACAGTAAGCACTCAATAAATATGATTGAATGAATGAATGAAATATCATTATTATTCATTCATTGAATCATATTTATTGAGCAATTACGGTGTGCATATCACTGTACTTAATGTTTGGGAAAGTGCAAGTCCATGTTCCACATGAGGCTCACAGTCTTATTTCTCATTTTACAGATGAGGTAACTGAGGCCAATGGAAGCTACTTGACTTGCCCAAGGTCTTAAAGCAGATTTGCTCATGCGACGTCACTTCTGAAGAGATCATTTACTGTTAACATCCAGAGGTTGAAGATGCACTTTCAGATTTTTGTCCTCCCTACCAAAGGGACAGGACTATCCCCTGTTGATAGAAAGATGTTGCGACTCAGCCCCCTTACTTAATGGTAAATGTACTTTTTCCTATCCTTCCCTACAATTCCTCTATCAATTCCTCTACAATTCCTTCACTGCTACCATCATCCCATTTTAATCACCTCTCACCAAAGTCTAGCCAAAATACAGCACAGTCAACAATTTTACCCTTTCTCTTTTGTCAACAGAAGTATCTACCATCTTCCATGCAAAATATCCATCATTTTCACGTTTGCCATTGTATTTTCATTATGTGAGAGATTACAGTTGCCAGGCATTCATCTCTAATGAGGTTTCAAAAATGAGACAAAGAAGCAAAAAAAAAAAACTCTGCAGTAAATAGAATTCTTCTCCAACAAGGTAAGACAATGGAAGATACCTTTTCAAGACTGCATAATTATGGTTTCAGGATTTTAATGAAGTCTATAGTTTTGCCTTGTTTTGTTCCTTGCATATCAAAGCAGGGAATAATACTATTTTGATAGATTTTAGTCTATTGAATAAATTGTTACAACACGGAAGTACTGGTTATTCAAACTGAATTAAAATAAAAGTTAGGGAAAGTTTAAAAGTCTAATATAGAAATGATTTGTTCAACTAAGCTTATAGAAAATATATTCTTCATTCCAAAATACAGAGTATTTTTGGATAAGGTATGTGGTCAGTTAAGTCAGATATTATACAAATTCAAGATGGAGAACTGACTATTTACACGGACGGAGAGAGAGTGAGAGAGAGAGGCCAAACAGAGGGACAGATACAAACAAGGAAATACAAAACACCTGTGATCTAATCCTGGATTTACTAATTGCCTGCTGTGTGACCTTGGGCAAGTCACAACTTCTCAGTGCCTCAGTTTCTTCATCTGTAAAATATGGATTTAATGCCTGGTCTCCCTCCACATTAGATGTGAGGCTAATTTGGGTCAGGGACTGTGTCTGTTCTGGTTATTTTGTTCCCTTCCTATCATTTAGTAGAGTGCTTGGCATATAGTAAGAGCTTAACACAATTATGGTAAGTCAGTCAATCCTATTTATTGAGCACTCACTGTGTGCAGAGCACTGTACTAAATGGTTCAGAGAGTACAATATAACAGATACGTTCCCTGCCCACAATAAGCTTACAGTCTAGAGGGGGATGCAGACAATATAAATAAATAAAATTACAGATATATGCATAAGTGCTGTGGGGCTGGGAGGGCCGATAATTAGAGGGAACAAGTCAGGGTGAAGTAGAAGGGAGTGGAAAAAAGTAAAAACAGGGCTTACTCTGGAAAGGCCCCTTGGAGGAGAAGTGCCTTCAATTTTGTTCTGACGACTTGGCACCTGTCCACATGTTTTGTTTTGTTGTCTGTCTCCCCCTTCTAGACTGTGAGCCCTTTGTTGGGTAGGGACCGTCTCTATATGTTCCCAACTTGTACTTACCAAGCGCTTAGTACAGTGCTCTACACACAATAAGTGCTCAATAAATACAATTGAATGAATGAATGAGGCTTTGAAAAGGGGAGAGTAATTGTTTGTCGGAAATGAGAAGGAGGCTGTTCTAGGCCAGAGGCAGGATGTGGGAGAGAGGTAGGCATTGAGATATTGTTGTTATAATTATTATTATTACAACTAGTGAGAGGTTACCCATATGGACAAATACATTTGAAAAAGTTAATGCATAACCGATGTCCTCCTCATTGAGAATATTAAGAAAAGTAATACTTTCTTGTTCTGCTGCCTTTGTCACTGAAACTCAAACTTATCCTTCTATGCTATGTTCTTTTCTGCTCTGGTTGGAACCACACTAGGATACCATTCCCAGTTTGGACAGCCACCATTTTTAGGAGATATGAGAGTTTTTGGAGTGATTAAGAAGACAGCTATCACTAGAATTAATAAGTTGGAAAAGAAAACCCATGCATAAATGATTCTTTGACAGATTCTTTAGCCTTAAGTAGGGAAACATGGGATGTGACCCAATGATTTTAAGGGGTATTTGATTGTGGATGGTGACCAGATGTTCTTAAGATGCAACAGAGGCTGCAACTAGAATCACAACACAGGTTTAAACTGCAGAAGGGATTCAGTTTCGAAGGAAGGAATAATTTCATGACAGAAAGGTTCTTATAAATATTGGAATACATACTGAAAGAGATTATAGCACCTCTGTTGCTGGATTTCTTTGACGAGGAATAGGATTAACGCCAGTATCCTCATGAAAGAGCACTTATTAAATGCCCCACTGGGTGCTCTATGTGTATTTTTAGAATGGTTTAGCTAAAGTCTGCCCCAGTGCAATAGAATAGACCAGATAATCTCTCTCTACTTTCATGATTGAACAATTTAAGTGCAACCAGAGTGAAGTGACAAAAACAAGAGGCAAAAGGGAGATACGCTCCAAGAAATTATGGGTTATATTAAGACTGAGCTGCCAGTGAGTGTTAGCCAATTGTCTCCATCATCAGTCATTTTTGATTGGGATTAGTCTGAAGGTGGGGAGTGGAAAGAGGATCTTTTAAGATTACAAGAACAATTCAAAATACACCCTTTAGTAGTGTAGATCTATAAATTTAGTCATTGGACACACACAGTCTTAATTTACCTCTTCTCCACCTACTGGGAAAAATTACTCAGTATGTAATAATGACACATAATCACTTTTGCTTTACATTTAAACATACTAAAACCTTTTCACTGTTGAGAATATAAAGGCAATTTTCCACAATCCTGGAATATACAAAATCACTGGGATTCTAGAAAAAAAATCGGTTCTACACTATTATGTATATGATGTCATCTATTCTATTTTTCTGTTTCATACAAAACTGATTAAGTGTAAACTAAAATCTCCAGCTTAAAAAAAAATTATTGAATAGATGTACATTTCAAAATGTGAAAGTGCAGTTGAGATATTTACATGAATCGCTACATCCCAGAAGAGAGAAACAGGTTACTGCTGGACAAAAATTGGAGTTAAAACACTCTAAAAGTCTATGAAGCTTGAAATGAGAGTGTTGTTTTCCATCAGAAAAGACAGGTTACAAGTTTTGAAAAATGCTTGAAATCACACAGATCCTACTGTAAGTACAAAACCAGAGTGAGCCACTTATTTCTCCTTGTTGTGAAATTGCCAAAGAACTGGGAAAGAAGAAAGTCATTTCCCTAAATCGAAATCTATTGTTTGAGCGGAAGCAGCTGAGTGAAGACTGCAAGAAGAGATAACACCCAGTAAAGGAGACATATTTAAAAGCACTCAAGCTCAAACATGGTGGCATATGGAAATTATGAAAATGCTGGCTATTAAATAATGAAGCAGAACAGTAGCAAATGCTCTCTTGCCACACATCCATTGGTCATTTTCTATGCTGATGTATTTAGAGAGCATTATCAACTAGGAGTTTCAGGATGATTAAGATGTGAATTATTGGTGATCTGTGATTTAATTGGGAACCACCAAAGAAAAGTTCAAGGAAGCTAAGGAAGTCTTGTAGAAAAGTTTTTACCAATCATCATAGGATGGAAGAAGTCTAGTCCTGTTCAGGGAATGATGGGCTTGAAATATAGACGCTAGATCATCTTAGCCTAACAACTAATATTAATCAAAGGTATTTACTGAGTGCTTACTGATGATGAATTAGGCTGGAGGTAGTGTGGCTAATGAAGATGGACAAAAGCACCAACACTTCTTCTGCCAACCTGGAAGTAATAGACGTAATTTATGTTCTATGCACTGAATATTATGTAACTTAATGACATTATTAGAGTACACAAAAGATTAGCAGAACCTAGTGTCTGACCAGGAGGAACTCTGACCAACATTCCTTGTTCTAGAGCCATTTTGTTTTTCTCTTGAGACCCTGGAGAAACAGGGAATTCTCCAGAATCATTTGATTTGGCATCAGGGACCAAAGTGAGGGATGCATGGAGATTTAAAATAAAAATACCTGACATAAAGGGACCCATTGCTACATCAAGACCAGAGGACAAACCAGGTGAAAACCATAACATCCAGTGTAAAATTGGTCTAATGACCATTGTAGGTAGGAACATAGTTTGCTCTAGTTTTCAATGTAAAACCCTGCTGATCTTCTCATTATCCCCATTAGGCAGTGAGAAGAGTCTGTCAGAGAAATTGCATGGAATGTTTTGGATGAAAGAGGCTCCATGTTTTTCAAAAGGAACCATATCATTGTGAGTTTTCACTCAATGGTGTGGTCCCTGGACTCTCATACTGCAGTTGTGAGCTCCTACATCATTACTGCCAATTTCTTCATCCCCTTCTGAGCATTAGTGTAGCACAGGGGAAAAAGCATCAGCCTGAGAATCAAGAGATCCAGAGAAGAAACCCATCAGAGAGCAGGTAATTGAAGTTGGTGGCCATGGGAGATGAAGTTCGTACCCAAATATTTTCAGGAGTGAAGGGAAGGGGTAAGAGTTGCAGGATGGAGGGGGTTGGTTTTGAATGTAACTAGAAAATCTCAAGGAATGGCTACTGAGTTGATATGAGAATGAGAGGAAGACAGATTGTTTAAAAGAGAGAACTGGGGAACTCACACCTGATCGCTTGGATTTTTTGTCAACTATCAGCCGGCAAGATGGTAAGAGAAGAGGGAGGGGAAGCATTGGGGGTTTCAGGGGAGATTGCAAGTCTTGAATGATATAGGGGGGAAATAGTGGGATGGGGAGCAGATGATAGAGGAGAAGTAATGTTTCTGGGTGCAAGAGAGGACAGAAGCATTGGGAGTTTCAGGGGAGATTACAAGTCTTGAATGATATGGGGGGAATAGTGGGATGGGGAGCAGATGAGAGAGGGGAAGTAATGTTTCTGGGTGCAAGAGAGGACAGAGAGGATAGGGTTATAGCAGGTAAGGATGAATCAGAAGAGCCAAAGATGGCCTGATGACTGGCTATCTACCAAACTGCATCCACAACCACCTGCAGTCCATATTCGTAGACACCATGACTTCTTAAGAGGCCTCTGCTTGATCTCCACTTACTGTCAAATTGCCGGGCTTAGCAGGCCACAGATTCAGGTTTCTACTCATTCACTTCAGAAGGTATCAAATGGCACTATGCCCCCACCCCGCCGCTTCCATGACCCTCACATCCTAGTGGATTAACACCTCAAGAAGGCCCTCGATAACCCACCCACTAGCCTGGAAATGCAGGGTGGCCTAGTTCCCCTCACACACTTTGGAGACTCCATAGTTTCCTTGTGCTAAAATACCTGGGGAGAGAAGCCTAGAGAAAGGAAGGAGAGCAGCCTAGGGAATTTCTCACAACCCAGTGGGCTAATGGGGAGCTCGGTGAGCTGATCACTGCAACAAATCACCAGTTCTGCATAGTTACTACAAACCATTAAAATTTTGGATCACCATTTGCAGTGAAATTTTGCTTTGTTCCATATCTTCATTTGTTGAATATATATACCATCAAACCATCAAATAGTCTATGTTTTTCACTCTTTCTGAAAAGATTTCATGACGATTTGGGGACAATGCTGACTTCTTTCCTTTAGTTTGAAGACTTTAAACCCCAACTCTATTTTAGATAGGTTCTTAGATTGAATAGAGCTATGGTAACTTTGAGTCATTTCAGTCAGTGCCGATTTTGGTCATATAAATGCTGTATAAGGACTTAGACATTTATATATTTCAACCCTGAAATCCACTGAGGCTAGATAAGCTCACTTCCAAGTCTAATATTGTCTACGAATTTTCAACATTTTTACATATGCTGTGTTTCAGAAAAATAAACCTGTGTTATTCTAACACTTTAAAGCAAACTAGTGATTGTTATAAGATTAATACTCCCTGGGGAACATAGTTGCCTAGGAATACAATAAAAAGAAAGCAAATGCTCCAAGAAATAGTTAAATATCTACTAGAAATTTGATGAATCTTCTCATCAAAAATAGAAGGCTTGGGGAATAGGGTATCTTCTAGATGCTGTGAAACTAACTTTTCACTATTATTTTAGTTTAAAAAATGCATAGATGATGTCATCTCTGGAGCTTTTTCTGTCTGAAGAAAATGAATTAAAAATAATCCCCAAAGAGTTTTAAGAATATGTCAGGTAACCATCTGTCCACGACAGTTTCAATCTCACCCACCTGGACGTAGAAGAATGATGCTCCAAAGACACCTTCCCCAAGATAATATTCAAGGAAAGCCCACATCCTAGAAATCCATATTCATAAATCCGAGTTTCTTTATCAAGACTCTTGGGGCATTTATATTAGATGCAGTGTTTGTTAAGCACTTACTACATGCCTTCCACTGCACTAAGTGCTGGGGCAGATCTGAGACACTCAGATCAGAAACGGTCCCTACCCTACACGGGGTTCACAGTCTAAAGGGGAGGGAGTATAAACATTTAATCCCCATTTTACAAATGAGGAAATTGAGGCACAGAGATGTTACTGTGTGCTAAGCACTGTACTAAGTCCTGGAATAAAATACAAGTTAATCAGGCTGGGCACAGTCCCTGTCTCACATGGGGCTCACATTCTAAATTGAAAGGAAAACAAGTCTATTATCCCCATTTTACATGTATATTGTATATTCTCCATGAATTAGAACCCAGTTATCCTGACTCCTGTACGCATGCTCTTTCAATACTGGAAGCAGCATGGCCTAGTGGTAAGAAAATGGGGGTGGGAGTCAAAGAAGCTGGGTTCTAATCCTGGCTCTGCCACGTGCCTCCCATATGACCTTGGGGGAGTCACTTAACTTCTCTGGGTTTCAGTTTTCTCAATTGCAACATGGGGATTCATTCATTCATTCAATCGTATTTATTGAGCAATGTACAGAGCACTGTACTAAGCACTTGGGAAATACAAGTCGGCAACATGTAGAGATAGTCTCTACCCAACAACGGGCTCACAGTCTAAAAGGGGGAGACAGACAACAAAACCAAACATATAGACAGTTGTCAAAATGGTCAGAATAAATAGAATTATCGCTATATACACACCATTAACAAAATAAATAGAATAGTAAATATGTACAAGTAAAATAAATGCAGTAATAAATCTGTACAAATTTATGCCAGTGCTGTGCGGAGGGGAAGGAGGCAGGGCAGCCGGGGGGGATGGGGAGGAGGAGAGGGAAAAGGGGGCTCAGTCTGGGAAGGCCTCCTGGAGGAGATGAGCTCTCAGTAGGGCTTTGAAGGCGAGGAAGAGAGCTAGCTTGGCAGATGTGTGGAGGGAGGGCATTCCAGGCCAGGCGAAGGATGTGGGCCGGGGGTTGACGGTGGGACAGGTGAGAACGAGGCACAGTGAGGAGGTTAGCAGCAGAGGAGTGGAGGTTGTGGGTTGGGCTGTAGAAGGAGAGAAGGGAGGTGAAGTCAGAGGGGGCAAGGTGATGGAGAGCCTTGAAGCCAAGAGTGAGGAGTTTTTGCTTGATTTGTAGGTTGACAAGCAACCACTGGAGATTTTTGAGGAGGGGAGTGCCATGCCCAAAGTGTTTCTGTACAAAGATTCAATACCTGTTCTTCCTTTTTAACTGTGAGTTGCAAATCAGGCACTATGTCTGGCCTGATTACCAGTTCATACCCCAGCATTTATTACCATGCTTGGCACGTAGTAAGTGCTTAACAAGAACAGCAATTATTATTATTTTCCACTAGGCCATATTATTTTAGCTTTATGGTGTGGACAGAGTAGAAGCAGGTACAGAATGGCAAAGAAATGTATTGTGGACAAATGTGGTCAAGACTAATGCTACTAGTGTAGTCCACAAGGCATACCTGAAGGCCCAGAAATCATATGCAAAGACAAACTGCTAAATACATTCAACATATTAAACACTAGTCAAGGGGGCTTCACAAGGAAAAAAGAGAGCAAGCTGACATACCAGACTTTCCTCATCTGTAGAATGGGGAAAATATACTTGTTCTCCCTTCAATTTAGACTGTGAACCCCACATGAGACAGGGACTGTGCCCAGCCTGATTAACTTGTATTTTATTCCAGCACTTAGTACAGTGCTTGACACACAGTAAGTGTTTAATAAATGTCATTATTATTACCATTAGTAACCAGTCATGTGAACATTTCACACCCATTTTCCCTCTGTGAATGAGGTCCCAGTGTAGTACAGCCCATTGACAATGAATGTGACCAGCCCTGAGGTCTGAATGGAACCATCTAAAGGGTTTGGACATGGCGATCCCAGACCCAAGTCTTGCTGGAAGGACGTTTGGTTCCCTGCCTCTTCTGAGAGCTCTATCCTGGTGGTCAGCAGGCCTGGCAGTTATAGGTGACCACTGGGCAGCTCTCTGCCTCTGGAACATTGTTCTGGATAGAAAAAGGAACTACTCCATCTATGAGGATGGTCTGGTTATGTCTGGGACTGATCTGAGACACAGATCCCCATGAAAACTTTGGTTTTGATTTTCCTAACCTGATCCAATAACTTCAGACAGAACTGGACCGCTTTGTCCAACATCAGGTGCCTATTTCTGACTGCAAACAACAGCACCATCCTTGTCTCACAAGCCCATAACCTTGGCATTATCCTTGACCCCTCTCTCTCATTCAACCCACATATTCAAATCACTAAACCCTGACGGTTCAACCTTCACAACATCACTAAAATTCCCTCTTTCCTCTCCACTCAAACGGCTGTCATGCTAATCCAAGCACTTATTTTTATCATGCCTTGATTACTCTATCAGCCTCCTCGCTGACCTCTCTGCCTCCTGTCTCTCCCCATTCCAGTCCATATTTCACTCTGCTGCCCACATCATGTTTGTCCATGTTTCCCCAGTCCTCAAGAACTTCCAGTGGTTACCCATCCACCTCCACATCAGACTCCTGACCATCATCTTTAAAGCACTCAATCATCTTGCCCCTTCCTACCTCACTTCACTACTCTCCTATTACAACCCAGCCCCACAATTCGCTCATCTAATGCAAACCTATTCATTGTACCTCGGTCTTGTCTATCTCACCGCTGACCTCTCACCCACGTCTTCTCTCTGGCCTCAAATGTCCTTCAGCTTCACATCTGACAAACAATTACTCTCCCCATCTTCAAAGCACATCTCCTCCAAGAAGCCTTTTCTGACCAAACCCTCTTTTTCCTCTTCTCCCACTTCCTTCTGCATCATCCTGATTTGCTCCCTTTCATACTTTCCAAGCACTTAGTAATAATAATAATAATAATGGTATTTGTTAAGCACTTAATATGTGCAAAGCACTGTTCTAAGTGCTGGGGAGGTTACAAGGTGATCAGGTTGTCCCACGGGGGGCTCACAGTTTTTTAATCCCTATTTTCCAGATGAGGTAACTGAGGCACAGATAAGTTAAGTGGCTTACCCAAAGTCACACAGCTGACAGTTGGTGGAGCCAGGATTTGAACCCATGACCTCTGACTCCAAAGCCCGTGCTCTTTCCACTGAGCCATACAGTAAGCACTCAATAAATGATTGAATGAATCACCCCATGCCCCACAGCATTTATGTACATGTCTGTAATTAATTTATATTAATGTCTGTCTCCTCCTCTAGACTGTAAGCTCGTTGTAATCAGGGAATGCATCTGGAACATTGTTATATTGTACTCTCCAAGTGCTTAGTACACTATTGGCTTTAAGAACTCAATCCTTTTGCCTGTCTCATACCTCCCCATCTCCCCCCCCCCCCACCCCCTGCCCTACCTCCTTCCCCTCCCCAGGGCACTTGTACATATGTTTGTACAGATTTATTACTCTATTTTATTGTACATATTTACTATTCTATTGATTCTGTTAATGATGTGCACCTCGCCTTATTTCTATTTACTCTGATGATTTGACACCTGTCCACATGTTTTGTTTTGTTGTCTGTCTCCCCCTTCTAGACTGTGAGCCCGTTGTTGGGTTGGGACTGTCTCTATATGTTGCCAACTTGTACTTCCCAAGAGCTTAGTACAGTGCTCTGCGCACAGTAAGCGCTCAAAAAATATGATTGAATGAATGAATGAATATCACCAATCTGCCCACCTTCAAAGCCTTATTAAGGTCATATCTCCTCTGAAGAGACTTTTCCAATTAAGCCCTCTTTTCCCTTACTGCCTCACCCTTTGGCATTACTTAAGCGCTTGGAAAGGCACCGTTGAGCACTTGATATTTGTCCAACATCATCTATGCATATAGATAAAGTCACAACTCCTCAAGATGCCTTCCCTGATTAATCCCTCTTTTCTGCTGCCACCTCTCTCTTCTGTGTCATCTATGCAGTTGGATAATAATAATAATAATGGCATTTATTAAGTGCTTACTATGTGCAAAACACTGTTCTAAGCACTAGAGAGGTTACAAGGTGATCAGGTTGTCCCACAGGGGGTTCACAGTCTTAATCCCCATTTTACAGATGAGGTAACTGAGGCACAGAGAAGTTAAGTGACTTGACCAAAGTCACACAGCTGACAGTTGGTGGAGCCGGGATTTGAACCCATGACCTCTGACTCCAAAGCCCATGCTCTTTCCACTGAGCCACGCTGCTTCTCTGTTACCTATCCCTGGATCTGTTACCTATACCAGTGCTTTGCACATAGTAAACGCTTAATAAATGCCATTATTATTATTATTATTATTATTATTATTATTATTATCCCTGTGCTAGTAACAATATGGTTCACCAATAAAAATAATGGTATTTAAGTGCTTACCTTGAGCCAAACAGAGGTGAAGATAACAATAATCAAGTGTATTTATTGAGCAATAACTGTACAGAGCACTATACTAAGCACTTGGGAGAGTAAGAAACAGCAGAGTTAGTAGAAATGTTCCCTGCCCACAGAAGCTTACAGTTTATAGGGGAGGCGGAAATTCATAAAAATTATTAATGGATACCTATCAATCATGAGTATTTAAGGTTTTCTGGGTGCAGGACATTGTACTAGGCATTTGGAAAAGTAAAATCTGTACAACTCTGTCTACAACTGAGTTGGCAGCTATGTTCCTTGCCCAGAACTATCATAAAGTCTAGAGGGGGTGGCAGACATTGATTTAAATCAATAATTTTAAATCTATAATTTATAAATATGCATATTAGTGCTACGAGGTTGAGGTGGTGCAAATATCAACTGCTCAAAGGTCACAGATCACAGCATTGCTCAGTGGAAAGAGTACGGGCTTTGGAGTCAGAGGTCGTGGGTTCGTATCCCATCTCCACCACAAGTCTGCTGTGTGACCTTGGGCAAGTCACTTAACTTCTCTGAGCCTCAATTCCCTCATCTGTAAACTGGGATTAAGACTGTGAGCCCTGTGTGGGACAAACTGATCACCTCGTATCCCCCCCAGCGCTTAGAACAGTGTTTTGCACATAGTAAGCGCTTCACAAATGCCATCATTATTATTATTATTATTATTATTCCCCCTTAAATTCAGATTTTGACCCTCCCACAGGACAAGAATCTTGCTTAATTCCCACCTGGGTGTTCCTCTGCATACAGAAAGCACTTAATAATGATGGCATTTATTAAGCGCTTACTATGTGTAAAGCACAAATACCATTACTACTAAAGCCCTTGTAATGAACAACCTCGGTTATGATTAAGTACTAACAATTTTGATAAAAAAAAACAAACAGAGAGACGGTAGTGAAGAGCTGAGGATGCTTGCCTCCCAGCAATAATCCACAGCTGTTCTCTATGCTGTTTCTGTTTTGATTGAACTGGGGTTTTGTTGATATTACTTTCAGTATGTGTTGGGATTCCCTCCACCTCTAGATTGTGAGCTCCCCTGTGGGTCTAGGTTCATATCTCAATCAGCGCTCTTGTATTTCTCCCCATGAGTTAACACAAAAGTTTGTACAGTTAAATGTTTTATGAATGTTACGGCAATTTTTACCTCACTTCTGAAGTCTTCTCCATTAAGCACTATTTTGCAACGCTGCCAATAACTCATCTCACACACTCATTTTATTTATGTCTTTGACTGAGACTTCAAAAAAAATTCTATGTCTGTGTCTTCTGAATCTATGCTTATTTGTTTAGCCTACATGGGTAATACATTTTCTACTTTTACTACATGTCCTGTAAATTTTGCAGTGCCTAATTTAGCACATAGCATATTGATGTTTTCAACAAATCATATCTTGATTAATAAAGATGAAGCTGTCTCCGTCTTGGCTCTGAACTGTTTGGAAATGATATTTTGGATGAAGCTCAATAATCCCACTCTCAGGAGGTAAATCCAGCAATATTGAAGTGCAAGCAGACCCCAAGAAGCATGGTAAATCTTGATACCCAGCTTAAAGAGAAGCCAACTCTCACACACCCACACACATTGGTCTAAATAGAAAAGGATATGGATTAACAGAAAAAGAGGAAGCTAACAGATAATTTCAAAACTGCTATTACCTTCCTAAGTTTCTCCCGCAAAAATATATTTAATTAGCTTATTAAAAAATACTCACCCAGGTGGAGAGGTTTTACCAAGAGACAACCAATGTAAATTCCATCATACACAACCAGGCATCAAAGGAAGAAGTAGTTATCTTCCTCCTCACCTGTTGTTCAGTAGGGTGAGTGGAAGAGGAAGTGCAGGAAGTTATACTTCCTGTTGAGTAGTTAGAAAGCCCTTTACCTATTGGTAAATATAGTTTCGTTTAGGGGAATTGCCTTCTCCACCTCCAAAAGTGTTTTGAATATTTTTTTTAAATGGTATTTGTTAAATGCTTACTATGTGTCAAATGCCAACCTAAGCGCTGGAGTAGGTGCAAGTCAATTAGGTCAGACAGTCCCTATCCCTCATGGGGCTCACAGTCTAATAATAATTATGGTATTTGTTAAGCACTTACTAGGTGCCAAGCACTGTTCTAAGCGCTGGGTAATCAGGTTATTCCACGTAGGACTCACAGTCGTAATCACCATTTTACAGATGAGGTAACTGAGGCACATAGAAGTTTAAGTGACTTGTCCAAGGTCACACAGGAGACAAGCGGCAGAGTCAGGTTTAGAACCCACATCCTCTGGCTCCCAAGCCCATGCCACTTCCACTAAGCCACGTTGCTTCTTAATTTGGAGGGGAAATAGGCACAATAGGGAAATAACTGAGGAACAAAAAAGTTAAGTGATTTGGCTTATATATTTATTATTTATTTATTTATTTATTTTGCCTGTACATATCTATTCTATTCATTTTATTTTGTTAGTATGTTTGGTTTTGTTCTCTGTCTCCCCCTTTTAGACTGTGAGCCCACTGTTGGGTAGGGACTGTCTCTATATGTTGCCAACTTGTACTTCCCAAGAGCTTAGTACAGTGCTCTGCACACAGTAAGCACTCAATAAATATGATTGATTGATTGATTGATTGGCCAAGGTACACAGCAAGCAAATGGCGAAGTCAGGATTATAACCCAGGTCCTTCTGAATCTCAAGCCTGTGTTCTCTCCACCAGACCACCTGCTTCTTGAATACTTGTTTCTAAGACAACACAGCTCCAGGTCAGCTTCTAAGTGAAGGCTACTTAGAAGATGTCCTCCAGAATTATGGACAAAATAAGGAGTGGAACTGCAAGAAAATGGCTAGAAGAAAAGCAGAAGTACTGCAGTGAATCTTGAAATCCCAGGGGATGGCCATAGGACTCCTGATATTTAATATCAGCATCTGCGTAAACCTGACAGAGGGGTGTACCCTAAGAACAAAGGCAAAATATAGCATTAAAGGCAGAGCTGCCAAAACCCTCCCAAGGCATTTTTAAGTACTTTCTCTGTTCTACACTCTGTACTAAATGCTGGGGTAGTACAATGTTGTCAGGTTGCACACAGTGCCTGTCCTGCATGGGGCTCGCAGTCTTAATCCACATTTCATAGATGAGGCAGCTGAAGTACATACAGAGAAGTTAAGTGACTTGCCCAGGGTCCTACAGCAGACAGGTGGGAGAGCTGGAATTAGAACACAAGTCCTCCTGAATTGTGATCTATTCATTATTCATTCAATCATATTTATTGAGCGCTTATTGTGTGCAGAGCACTGTACTAAGCGCTTGGGAAGTACAAGTTGGCAACATATAGAGACGGTCCCTACCCAACAGTGGGTTCATTCATTCATTCAATCATATTTATTGAGCACTTACTGTGTGCAGAGCACTGTACTAAGTGCTTGGGAAGTACAAGTTGGCAACACATAGAGATGGTCCCTACACAACAGTGGGTTGCCATGCTGCCTCTCTATTAAACCACTCTGCTTTTCTGTATTAATCTTAAAATAATTATTTCAGCTGCTAAGCAGAAAGCAGATTTTGTAATGCGTAAAAGCACCTGTTGGGCTCTTTCACCAATAAATAATAACAGTGTCAGTCTGGATCAACAAACCTGAACCTGAAGGACTATAGAGAGGAAAAGTATCTGAAGAGTTAAGTTTCAATGTTATTTTCTGTTCATTCAGCCACTGGTGTCCCAGATCAATCAACAGTATTTATTGAATGCCTACTCTGGCTGAGCACTGAACTGCCTGCTGTGAAAGTACAATATAAAGTATTGTGGTTAATAATAATAATAATAATAATAATAATAATAATAATAATAATGGCATTTGTTAAGCCCTTTCTACGTGCTGAGCACTGTTCTAAGCACTGGGGTAGATACAAGGTAATCAGGTTGTCCCACGTGGGGCTCACAGTCTTAATCCCCATTTTACAGAGGAGGTAATTGAGGCACAGAGAACCAAGTGTCTTGCTCAAAGTCACACAGCTGGTCAGTGACAGAGCAGGGATTAGAACCCATGACCTCTGACTCCCAAGCCCATGCTTTTTCCACTATGCCACGCTGCTTCTCTGTTAAACCCAATCTCTTCTCACAAGGAACTTACAATGTCATTCATTAATTCAGTTACATTTATTGAGCACTTTCGGTGTACAAAGCACTGCACTCAGCATTTGGGAGAGTACAAAATAACAAAACAAAGGAGCATTCCCTGCTCACAATGAGCTTAGTCTAGAGAGGGAGACAAACTTTAATAGAAATAAATAAAATATAGATATAATGAATAAAAGAGCACTGGTGGAGTCTAGAAAAGGAGTCAAAGGAGGACCTAAATGTTGGAAGGAAATTAAGCTACAAAGACTGGGATCCTCACTCCTCCCTCAATATGCTGAATGTATTTCCCTTTTTGTAAAACACTACAAATGAATAGAATCTAGCTAAGGACTTTTCAGAAAGTCTAATGTTAAGGGATTTTTTTTTCTTTCTCCCTGAAATAATTTACAAAATTGATCGAGAAGCAGCATGGCTCTGTGGAAAGAGCACAGGCTTGGGAGCCAGAGGTCATGGGTTCTAATTCTGGCTCAGCCACTTGTCAGATGTGTGACTGGGCAAGTCACTTAACTTCTCTGAGCCTCAGTTAACTAATCTGTAAAAATGGGATTAAGACTGTGAGCCCTACGTGGGACAACCTGATCACCTTGTATCCCCATGAGTGCTTATAACAGTGCTTTGCACATAGGAAATGCTTAACAAATGCTATTATTATTATTATTATTATTATTATTATTATTATTATTATTATTATTAAAGAGTTCTATGAAATACCTGTAAAAGGGAGCAGGGGAGGCTGGAGTCGATTCCTCTTCCATGTAACCCCTAATCAGTTAATAAGTTGTATTTATTGTGCACTTCTGTGTGCAGAACAGTGTACAAAGTGCACATATGCTCATTCACATTCTCACCATTTTATCTCATTTTAATTTTTTCCTCTAGTAATTTACATTTTCCGGTTTTTTAAATAAAGGTACTTTCCTCATTCCTTTTTTTCACAGACTGATTATAAATACTAGAATAATGGTACTTATTAATGCTTACTCTGTGCCAACTACATAGTACAGTGCTCTGTGTACAATATGTGTTCAATAAATATGAATGATTGATTGAACTGCTGGGAGTAGATTCACTTTGAAAAGATCAGAAACAGTCCTGGCCCTTATGATGCTAAATACCTAAGAGGGAGGGAGAACAAGTACTAAATCCCCATTTTACAGATGAAGAAACTGAGGCACAGAAAAGTTAAGTGAATTGTCCAAGATCGCACATCAGGCAAATAGCAGAGCTGGGATTAGAATCCATGTGTCCTGGCTACTTCTACTTCTGCAACTTTTGAGTTTATTTCGTATTTTGATAGTCTCATGTTCTGCCCTTCTCCATTCATCATTCTTTCTTTTTTTTCCCTAGGCAAAGCTGTTTCAGCTTTTTTCTCCTCTTTCACTTGTCTTGATGTCCTCACACTATAACAGAACTAAAAAGAACAGAGTTATCTGTTATAGTTCTTCACTGATTTACATTATGCTTAAACTGTAGGATTGTATATACATCAATTATAAAAGGATTGGGTAGCTATCCTGAATCCTGGCTCTGCCACTTGTCAGCTGTGTGACTTGGGGCAAGTCACTTAACTTCTCTGTGCCTCAGTTCCCTCATTTGTAAAATGGAGATTAAGACCGTGAGCCCGATGTGGGACAACCTCATTACCTTGTATCCCCCCGCCAAGTGCTTAGAACAGTGCTTGGCACACAGGAAGTGCTTAACAAATGCCATCATTATTATTATTATTTATTAAGCACTTACTATGTGCAAGGCACTGTCCTAAGCGCTGGGGAGGTTACAAGGTGATCTGGCTGTCTCACAGGGGGCTCACAGTCTTAATCCCCATTTCACAGATGAGGGAACTGAGGTACAGAGAGGTTAAGTGACTTGCCCAAAGTCACACAGCTGACAATTGACAGGGCTGAGTTTTGAACCCATGACCTCTGAGTCCAAAGCCAGTGCTCTTTCCACTGAGCCATGCTCCTTCTCTAAATCTTCTAAAGCTGCTTCTCTAAAGTGTTTCTTTACCCCCTCCTTCCTTTCCCCCTCCTCCCCCTCCCCATCCCCCCTGCCTTACCTCCTTCCCCTCCCCACAGCACCTGTATATATGTATATATGTTTGTACATATTTATTACTCTATTTATTTATTTGTACATATTTATTCTATTTATTTTACTTTGTTAATATGTTTTGTTTTGTTCTCTGTCTTCCCCTTCTAGACTGTGAGCCCACTGTTAGGTAGGGGCCGTCTCTATATGTTGCCAACTTGTACTTCCCAAGTGCTTAGTACAGTGCTCTGCACACAGTAAGCACTCAATAAATATGATTGAATGAATGAAGTACTCTGTCAGCTCTTTCCCTCGTTTATCAACTCTTTTCTTCCACTCATTCCAGCTCAAAACTTTCATCGTCAAAGGCTAATCTTCTCACTGTGCCTCATCTGGACTTTCCCACTTTGACCTCTTGCTGAAACCCTTCTCTCTGCTTTGAACTTCCTCCCTCTTAAAACCCACCTGGCCACAGCTCACCAGAACCCTCCTGAAATCCCATCTCCTCCGGGTGGCCTTCCTTCATTTCATTTTCCTACTCTCCGGTCATATTTTCTCATATTGCCAGGAGGAGGGGGCTCAGTCTGAGTACTTGAGTACTCGGGCAATCCAGGGGAAATATTAAATGTGTTTAATATTTCGGTCGAACATAGTTCCTTGAAGATGAAGAAATATATTTCATATTTCCCCTTCTATTTCTCTAGGTTTAACTACTTTGTAGATAATTAAAATTCTGAAGTAAGAGGCATTTACAAATCTTGTTTTATCAAAGAAGAAACTCAGTCAGTCAATCAATCCATCGTATTTATTGAGTGCTTGCTGTGTGTAGACACTGTACTAAGTGCTTGGGAAAGTACTACACAACAATATAACAGACACATTTCCTGCCCACGACAAATTTACAGTCTAGAGAAAGAGACAGGCAATATAAGTAAATAAATTATGAATATGGGCATAAGTGCTATGAGTCTGGGGTGGGCAGGGGATGGAAGGGATGGGGGTGAATAAAGGAAGCAAGTCCGAAAAGTGATACAAAAACAATTTTACACTGAGAAATTTACTCAGTATAAGAAACAAGATTCGAGATTTCTAAAATTCAGGGATTTTTTTTTCCTTCTCCCTCGTATACTATTTATTTGAGGGTGAATTAAAAACAAATGTAAGTGGAATTGTTGATACCTCATTTAAAAGAAAATAGCACTTGATCATCAGAATACCTTATTTCAAATATTTTTAGTAACTTTTTGTAAAAAAGCCCCTCATTTTCCCCAAACTGAAAAGTGTGAAAGCGTTTGCAGCACGGCTTAGTGCTTGGGAGGCAGAGGATGTGAGTTCCAATCCCAGCTCTGCCACTTGTCTGCTCTGTAACTTTGGGCAAGCTGCTTAACTTCTCTGTGCCTCAGTCCAGTCTACCCCAGTGTTTAAAACAGTGCTTGGCACATAGCAAGTGCTTAACAAATACCATTATTATTACTAATAATAATAATCGAACCCTTTCATTACTCACATAAGGAGAAAAATTAACAGGTTATTCAGAGAACCGATTGAAATTAACAAATAAAAACTACATTTTTGGAGGGAAAATTACACTCTTTTAGCATGGAATATCAGAATTTAGAATAGGTGTCAGCATAAAGAGATTTTCAGAATACAAGGCAACTATGCATCTTTATTCAAACTTTTTTTTTTCTGAGTCTAAGCATTTACCTAAAACCCCATGGAATTAAACCAAACTGGGTACTAGTCATCCGATTGTCAATTTTAGCTGACATATTAATCCATCTCTCCCTTGACTGTGCTTTGGTAAGTCAACTGCATTGTATTAATCTGATGGCTAGTGGATAGAATTGAATATCACATTATTGAAAGGAAAAAGTGTGGGAAAATGCATAAATTCAAGTTTGGTCTATAGCTATTATGTGAAAGTCCTAATAATCCAAAAGTTACTGTCATTTCACATACAAGGAAGTCAATGTAGTAATCTCATATAAAATTGTTTTGATGAATGTGTCTCATCATGAGACCAGCGCTTAGAACAGTGCTTGGTATGTAGTAAGTGCTTAACAAATGCCATTATTATTATTATTAATGTGGAAATGTAATAAATAAATCATTTGCAGTTCAGAACAGCCTACATATTCCCACCTATGGAATATCTTGAACTTGCCAAAGAGTTGTTAGGAATATTGTCTTGGATTAAGCCTGCAGGGTAAGTAATATTTTCATTTCTAATAAAAGTCTTCTCCAATTAGTCTCATTCTTTCATTCACTCATTCAATCATATTTATTGAGCGCTTACTGTGTGCAGAGCACTGTACTAAGCGCTTGGGAATTACGAGTTGGCAACTTATAGAGACGGTCCCTACCCAACAGTGGGCTCACAGAGTTTTAGTCCACATCCCCCAAATGCAACTTCACTAACTACCAACCATGCATTTGTGTATTCAAAACTATGCACAGCATTTCTGCACTTATAGGCTTGCATATACCATCATATAATTGTTACATGGAATTAAATTTAATTCTAAAATGCTATTTGAAAATTAAACCATAAACAGAGCAACTTTTTCCTCATCTCTGCAAATTAGTTCTTTGCTAGATTTGAAAATCCTTAAGGATTCATGTCTACTACCTTTACTCTGTTCTGCAAACAGCTGGGCTCCATTAATTCCATGAATTTCTTCAAAAATTTCAGATTTGATATTTTCTATATACATGATATAAAAGCTAGCTAAACAACAAAATTCGACTCATATAGTATTGTTCTGCTATTGAATTTTGGTCAGATTATAAGTTATTGATACATCATGGTTTATACAGATTTGGGGAGGCACCTGGGGACAAGTTTAGAAAAGAATATGAATTTCCAAGTGACAAAACATGTTGAAAAGACTGGCATTGAGGTTGAGGGATCATCCAGTAGTTGTTGGAGTACTTAAAACTCTATGTATAGGGAAGACAGTTCCTAGCAGTAGAGCAAAAGGAACCATTATGAGACCAGGGCAGATATTGTCTGTCTTATGCTATCTAGTTCTCGCCAACCATAGCGACTCCATGGACGCATCTCTCCCAGGACACCCCACCTCCATCTACAATCGTTCTGGTAGTGTATCCATAGAGTTTTCTTCATAAAAATATGGAAGTGGTTTAAAATTGCCACCTTCTGCGCAGTAAGCCTGAGTCTTCCCAGAGCAGGTACGCAATCATAAATAGGATGATAAGATCAGAACAGTTACAAGCACAATTGAGAAAGGAAAACAAGGTTACACCAAGAATAGATAATCCTATCATCACCAGAAAAACTATTGATGATGATGGCAATAGTGAAGGGGCAGAGAAACATCCCCCACCTTCCTCCAGACATTAATGTTCTTCCCAGACACAGGTCACACTAGCTGACCTGACCACAACCTCTTTACAAGGACTAAGTAAGTTCCTGACTGGAAAACACCCGTGGACAGACTTCACTGTCTGTCAGTAATGTCAAAGGCAAGGAAGCCCACTTTGGGGTGCAAACAGGGGAAAGCAAGGAATCCTTTGTTGGGGGAAAGGTAGAAGAGAGATCAGGGTCAATATGTTTTTTTTTCTGCAAGCTGGAGTTTATAGAGTCCTACACCAATGCAAAGGTGGATCTTTCAACATGTCATTTCATTCTTGTGTTAGCAATTATGCCAGAGTGATGAGCAGGAAGCCGAATACGTTTTTGGAGGAAAGGCAGTTGTCAGCGAAAGAAGTCCCAACTGAAGTGTTTGGACTGCCTTGAAGTGGTTCTCCCTTATCTTTTTTTAGCTCACTTTAAATATTTCAATATCCGTGTCTGGACTGGACCTGGCACTGATTGTGCTCTAACCCATAAGTCCCAAAACATCTTGGGTCTTGGCATGCTTCATTTTGGCACGCTTCAGTCCATGATGAGAAGGAAAGGTAGGAAATGTGATTCCTGTTGCCTCAGGAACCATCTAAATGCTAACACCTATAGTTAGAAAATTAAACGCTGCTTAGAATTGTTCTTTTCCCTAGGTTGTGTGCAAAATTAAATGAAATCTGGTAGAAGAACATATGAAAATGGGGAGAAGGACAATTTGCCGATGATTCAGTGCAAAACAAGTCAATTAACTACTAATTTTAATCATTTACATTTCAACCACTAAAATTCACTCAGTTTTCAACCAAACACTTTTGAATGTATTTATACCTCTTTATTTATTTTGACCAACCTAGGTGTATATTTCTACCTTGTCTCCCTCATTAGCATGTAAACTCTCTGTGGGCCAAGAATGAGTCACTTTATCATTCGGTACCTTCCAAAAGCTTAGGTGTACTGCACTAATAGGGTTTTCAAAAACTGCTGCTACTACTACTACCTTTACTCAATCACTTAAAAAAACCCGACTAGGGTCAAATGTTCAGAATAGAGCAAGGGTTAAATTAGAGTTTGGATTGATTTACTTCACCACTATTTGCACTATCTCTGCCTCAACATGAGTTACGTTGATGGTCGACATCTGACCACTTGATATTTAATTTTAGATGACTGGACGTAGTCGGCCCTAGCTGTTCAGAGGGATTTATTTATTCCTGGAAAATG
Source organism: Tachyglossus aculeatus (assembly GCF_015852505.1). Lineage (NCBI taxonomy): Eukaryota > Metazoa > Chordata > Mammalia > Monotremata > Tachyglossidae > Tachyglossus > Tachyglossus aculeatus. The sequence goes on along the minus strand of NC_052069.1, from coordinate 33,096,399 downwards.
GCACAATTGGCAGACTCACAAATGACAAATCTTTAGGTCAATAGAGAAATGAGAGTTAGATTCCCTCACCACTAGGAGATCATCCATTAATGTTGTGCAGAAATAAATTTTGTGCAGAACTAATGTAATTTTGGACTATTGTTGGGCAGGGAAGCTAATTATTTTTGCAGCAACAGATTTTCAGTGGAACTAATGTTGTTTCGAATGATCTTTTCTAGGGAATGAGTTTTGTGAAGGCCAGGAACCATGGTAAATATCTGATATTCTAGAAACAAGTGAAAAGGCAGTGGTTCTGAAATTTAAAGCAGAAGAAAAAATGATGTTGGTGCAACTTAAAGTTTCTACCCTAATGGCCAAGGTGTGTGAGATCTGTCAGCTTTCTCTTCAGCATTATTTATCCCTGCTCTTTTCCAACAGCCACCTAGATGTTCTGCTCCTCAAATCAATCAATCAATCGTATTTATTGAGCACTTACTGTGTGCAGAGCACTGTACTAAGCGCTTGGGAAGTACAAGTTGGCAACATATAGAGACAGTCCCTACCCAACAGTGGGCTCACAGTCTAGAAGACCATGCCTTCCTCAAATCAATCAATCAATCAATCAATCGTATTTATTGAGCACTTACTATGTGCAGAGCACTGTACTAAGCGCTTGGGAAGTACAAATTGGCAACACATAGAACAGTCCCTACCCAACAGTGGGCTCACAGTCTAAAAGGGGGAGACAGAGAACAGAACCAAACATACCAACAAAATAAAATAAATAGGATAGAAATGTACAAGTAAAATAAATAAATAAATAAATAGAGTAATAAAATGCCACCTTGTGCTTAGTGTTCTCAACATAGCATGCACTCAATAAATACCACTGGTTGATTGCTTTTCTCTGATGTCTCACAATTAATTTCTAGCTCACACCCTCCTACTTCCTTGGATCTCCCTCCTCCTTCATATCTGGCAGACTACGACTCTATCCATCGTCAAAACCCCTCCAAAATCACAACTCCTCCAGGACGCTTTCACTGATTAGTACCTCATTTCCCCAGCCCATTTCCCCCCACTGGTACTTCAACACTTCCGCATCATCATTTCTGTATTTTTCAATTGTATTGTCTCCCCATACCTGAAATAAGTGTTCATGTCAATCTACCCAACTAGACTGTAAGCTCCCTGAGGTCAGGAATCATTTGTACTAATTCTCCTGCAATGAAAATTATAATGATAATTTGTTAAGCACTTACTATGTGCCAAGCACTGGTCTATGCACTGGGATAGATACAAGGTAATCAGGTTGTCCCACGTGGGGCTCGCGGTCTTAAACCCCATTTTACAGATGAGGTAATGGAGGCACAGATAAGTGAAGTGACTTGCCCAAGGTCATGCAGCAGACAAGTTGTGGAGCCGGGACTAGGACACATGTCCTCTGAGTCCCAAGCCCGTGCTCTTCCACGAAACCACGTTGCTTCTCATGATGAGACTGAATGTGGCCCAACTTGATGAATGGGTGAGGTGTGGTAGAGCAGGAGATCAGTGGAGCTGAGATCAGTTGATCAATCAATCGGTGGTGTTTACTGAGTACTTATTAAATGGAACAAATTAGTCTAGCCCATAACAGAGTTAATCATTGAGGATTCAGGCTTATTTTAATATTCATTAATTCATTCATTCAATCATATTTATTCATTCATTCAATCAATCGCATTTATTGAGGACTTACTGTGTGCAGAGCACTGTACTAAGCACTTGGGAAGTACAAGTTGGCAACATATAGAGACGGTCCCTACCCAACAGCGGGCTCACAGTCTAGAAGGGGGAGACAGACAACAAAGCAAAACACGTAGACAGGTGTCGTCATCAGCTAGATGCACAGCTTAATAAAAGTTGAGTGATGTAATAATAACGAAACATTCAGCGGCTATACAGGTAATCCTTGTCTCTTGATTTACTTCTTCCAAAAAAATTTTTTCATTACCTTCCTTACACCCTGATACATTTCATCCTTTCAGGCAACTCTAACACTTATACACCTATTTATAGCCACCTAAGCACTAATATATTTACGTATAAATAAAACTATTCATACAGTTGTGATATCTCTGGCTATGGAAATTTTCAGATTCGTCTCCCTAATTAAAGTGCAAGCTCCCTTTGGTAAGGGAATATATCACTTTGTTATTGTGCACTTCCCTAGCTCCTGGTACCACGCACTGAATACAGTAGGTGGTCAATAAATACCTTTGATTGATTGACAATGTGGGTATTCAGTAAACGGTACTATTGCAATAACCTTTCAATCTATAGTATTTAATGAGTACTTTCCCTGTTCAAAGCACTGTACTAAGAGCTTGTTAGACAAGCAGCACAGCCTAGTGACAAGAGCACAGACGTGGGAGTCAGTGGACGTGGGTTCCAAAATCGACTCCCCCACTTGTCTGCTGTGTGACCTTGGGTAAGTCACTTAACTTCTCTGTCCCTCAGTTATCTCATCTGTGAAATGGGGTTTAAGACTGTGGGACAACCTGATTGCCTTGTATCTACCTCAGTGCTTAGAACAGTACTTGGCACATAGTAACTGCATAACAAATACCGTAATTATTACCAACTATACTGTGTCTTGCTTTTTTTTTTATTAATTTCTATCCTTTTTGTCCATTGATATCACAGGTAGGCAAACAACAAGAGGAAAAGAGCCTGTGGCTAAGTAATTACTGATACTGAAAATTTTGACATGTATAGACTTGGGATTAATGTAAACAGGGTTGTGCTCTGCTAGGAAAGCCAATTACAATCAATACTTGCTATGATTAGAGTTGGTAAGCTCCCCTAGGAGCAGGGACCATGTCTGATTCTCACAAGTTCTTTCTCCCAGTACTGACTACAGTGCTCTGCACACATGATAAATATTAGTACTACTAGTAATTGTTTCTGAAGACACAGAGCAATGACATATATTAAACAAGCAAAATCAATCAATTGTATTTATTGAGTTCTTACCGTTTGCAGAGCACAATATTAAGCCTTTGGGAAGGTACAATGTAACAGAGTTGGTAATAATAATAATAATAATGGTACTTGTTAAGCGCTTACTATGTGCCAATCACTCTAAAATGCTGGGGGAGATACAAATTAATCAGGTTGTACCACATAGGGTTCACAGTCTTAATCCCCATTTTACAGGTGAGGTAACTGAGGTAACCGAGGCCCAGAGAAGTTAAATGACTTGCTCAAAGTCACAAGCTAATAAGTGATGGATCCAGGATTAGAACCCACGACTTCACTCAATCAATCAATCGTATTTATTGAGCACTTACTGTGTGCAGAGCACTGTACTAAGCGCTTGGGAAGTACAAGTTGGCAACATATAGAGACAGTTCCAAGCCCAGGCTCTTTCCACTAATCAATCAATCGTATTAAGACATCCCTGCCCACAATGAGATTAAAATGCTAAGTTTATTTATTTTCACATTTAATTCACATTCAATGGGAAGTAGGAGTGGAATGAGCAAGAGTCTGGGAGTCATAGGTCCTGGGTTCTAATCCCAGCTCTTCCAACTGTCTATTGTGTGATCTTGGGTTGGTCAAATCACTTAACTTCCTGCACCTAAATTCCCTCATCTGTGAAAATTAGGCTTAATTCCCACTCCCAACTACTTAGACTGTGAGTCCCATATGAGACAGGACTATAGGCCCGACCGGACTACCTTGTATCTACTGCATCACTTAGAACAGTGTCTGACACATAGCAAATGCTTAACAAGTTACTATTAAAAAAAAAAAATTCTTATGGGAGGGGAAAGGATTCCAAAGATGGAAGGACTTGGTGAGGTAAATGGCTGTTTCAAATTAACTATTATTTAGTTCACTTTTTGAACTTCTCTGGAAAAATAAAGTTAATCCTTCGATTCGATGAGCTATTTACCTTAGGACAATTCAGAAGGTGATGCCTATTTATTTTTAAAAGAGGGAAATGCCTTGAGACCCTTTGAAAGTCATTTTCAAAATGACATGACAGTCTTCATCTGTTGTTGTGTCCACGGTTACTACCTCCAGATGCTTACACGATCTCTTCAACAACAGAATCACACTCTTTATTGTAAAGCACTTAGAAATACTTTGACTGTGAAAAGATGCTAAACCTAAATTGAAATTCTGTTCTGTTCCTTTGTTCCTTCTATCATATAACTTTAAATACTTCCTAAGAAATGACTGGCAACTTGATTTCCAATTTCACAGATTTCAGAGATAAATCAGATTCCTTACTGTTGAACCATACATTTTGCATGAACTCATGTATTTGATTTGTTTTTATCATTTTCCTATTGCTAGGACAGTTCTAGGAGTGTTTCTCTCTCTCTCTCTCTAAATTACTGGTAAAGAATGAAAGGCCATACTATAGCTACAGAGCATTAATGATGGATGAGATTGCAAGGCATACAATACTTGTTATAGAGCACTACTAATGCATTGATCATAACTTTGGTTAAGTCAGAATCAATGAATAGTAACCTGAAAAATAAAGTTTTGAACTGAACTTGCAAACAAGGGGAAGATGAATGCCTTGGACAACCACAGTGAAAAATCCACCAATTCCCAAATAGATTTTCACCAGAGCTTTATTTCTTAGCGGAACTATAAGAAAAACTGATGCTAGTAGTCCTAAAAATACTGCTACAGAGATGTGATTTGCATGGCAATCGTGTTGTTGACTTCTGAAACTATTGTGGTGCCCTAACAATTGTACCAACCTCCACAAGAAGGAGGCAGTGTGGCTCAGTGGAAAGAGCCTGGGCTTTGGAGTCAGAGGTCATGGGTTCGAATACTGGCTCCCCCAATTGTCAGCTGTGTGACTTTGGGCAAGTCAGTTAACTTCTCTGTGCCTCAGTTACCTTATCTGTAAAAATGGGGATTAAGACTGTGAGCCCCCTGTGGGACAACCTGATCACCTTGTAATCTCCCCAGCACTTAGTACAGTGCTTTGCACATAGTAAGCACTTAATAAATGCCATTATTATCTAGCGCTTAGAACAGTGCTTTGCACATAGTAAGCGCTTAACAAATGCCATCATAAGAAGGAGTGAATTACTTTCCTGTATGACACTGCCTCCCCCCCACTTCCCCCAATCATGTGACATAATCCCTAGTATCTGCCCTCTTCCACTCCCTGCCCCATGGATAATTTACAGTCTCTCTCACTTGAGTGGCAAGGTGAAACAGTTAATCATCATTTTGTGCTGAAATATTGACATATTTGGGAATTAATTGATATGATATGCATTTTAAACCACTCTAGCTTCTACAAATAGAGTTGTTCCCTTAAAGCACCTGATAGTCACCCTATCTTCAGGACTTGTATACACATCTGTAATTTATTTTAATGCCTGTCTCCCCTCTTGACAAGCTTCTGGTGGGCTGGGGTATACAAAATCTGTTGCTCTGTACTTTTCCCAGTTGCTTAGTACGATCCTATGGATTGATTGATATGAAATTCAGTGACTGCTTAGTCAAATGTTTTGTTATCATGAGGAAACTGAGTCACAAAAAGGGGGAGTGACTTGCTCCTTGCTCTTCTCTCACTCCAACCCAGGTAGGAATAATTCTCCTTCTCCAAGCTAAGAAGCAGTGTGGGTCAGTGGAAAGAGCACAGGTTGGGGAGCCAGAGGTCATGGGTTCTAATCCCGGCTCTGCCACTTGTCAGATGTGTGACCTTGGGCAAGTCACTTAACTTCTCTGGGCCTCAGTTCCTGGACCTCATCATCAATCAATCAATAAATCATATTTATTGAGCGCTTACTGTGTGCAGAGCACTGTACTAAGCACTTGGGAAGTACAAGTTGGCTATAGAGACAGTCCCTACCCAACAGTGGGCTCACAGTCTAGAAGGGGGAGACAGAGAACAAAACCAAACATGCTAACAAAATAAAATAAATAGAATAGATATGTACAAGTAAAATAAATAAATAAATACATAAATAGAGTAATAAATATGTACAAACATATATACATATATACAGGTGCTGTGGGGAAGGGAAGGAGGTAAGATGGGGGGATGGAGAGGGGGATGAGGGGGAGAGGAAGGAAGGGGCTCAGTCTGGGAAGGCCTCCTGGAGGAGGTGAGCTCTCAGTAGGGCCTTGAAGGAAGGAAGAGAGCTAGCTTGGCCGTTGGGCAGAGGGAGGGCATTCCAGGCCAGGGGGATGACGTGGGCCGGGGGTCGACGGCGGGACAGGCAAGAACGAGGCACAGTGAGAAGATTAGCAGCAGAGGAGCTGAGGGTGTGGGCTGGGCTGGAGAAGGAGAGAAGGGAGGTGAGGTAGGAGGGGGCGAGGTGATGGACAGCCTTGAAGCCCAGGGTGAGGAGTTTCTGCCTGATGTGCAGATTGATTGGTAGCCACTGGAGATTTTTGAGGAGGGGAGTAACATGCCCAGAGTGTTTCTGAACAAAGAGAGCATTTCTGGACAGAGAAATCATCATGGTGATGAGCCCCACATGGGATAACCTGATTACCTTGTATCTACTCCAGCACTTACAGCAGTACTTGGCACATAGTAAGTGCTTAACAAATACCAACATTATTATTATTATTATTATTCTCCCATCCCGTTTCCTGACTACCATGCTTTCCCAAGCACTTAGTGTAGAGCTGTACACTCAATGAGTGCTTCCAAAATACCACTGATTTATTGACTGACCTGACTGGCTCTAAAATTTTCAGGTGAGGGAAAGTTGAAGGTGGGGTGGGTGTTGGAAGGGTGTGGGAGTGTGAAATCAGGGTATTTGAGTCATCACAATTATTATTATTATTATTAGTAGTAGTAATAATAATGATAATAATAATAACAGCAATATTCATAATGGTATTTGTTAAGTGATTACTCCGTGCCAGGCACTGTACTAAGTGCTGGGGTGAATACAAATAAATTGGAATGGACACAGACCCTGTCCTGCCAAGGGCTCACAGTTTTCATCCCAATTTTAGAGCTGAGGTAACTGAGGCACAGAGAAGTGAAGTGACTTTCCCAAGGCCACACAGTAAACAACCGATGGAGCTGGGATTAGAACCCATGATGTTCTGATTCCCAGGCCTGTGCTCTATCCACTTTGTCATTCTGCTCCCCTAGTAGTGTTTCCATTAAGTAGTTTTGCATCAGACCCCATGGGCAATGCATCCCCCACCTCCCGGGCTGTTTTTAGTGTACTCCTCTTGAGAGGCAGCCAGGGAAGATGGGAGTAATGGGCAGGGGGGTAGCAATGGGGGCTGAGAGTGATGCTGTCCACAAGTCTCTCAGTGCCACCTTACCCAACATCTAACTGGGCCCTGCTTGGGTGGTCCTCCCCTCCCTTGGAGGTTGATCAGAGGCAACTCTGCTCTCCTAAATCCTTCCAGTTTCCCTTCTTTCTGGCTAAGTGAGCACCCTGAAAAGTGAAGTACAATGCAACAGAGTTGGTAGATCCATTCCCAGACCACCAACCTCTATATATGTATATATGTTTGCATGTATTTATTACTCTATTTCTTTATTTATTTTACTTGTACATATTTATTCTACTTATTTTATTTTGTTAATATGTCTTGTTTTGTTCTCTGTCTCCCCCTTCTAGACTGTGAGCCCACTGTTGAGTAGGGACCATCTCTATATGTTGCCAACTTGTACTTGCCAAGCACTTAGTACAGTGCTCTGCACAGTAAGTGCTCAATAAATACGATTGAATGAATGAATGAATGAATGAACCAACAGCTTGTTTAGAGATCCCACTATGACCCCTAAGGGTCCTACCTTCAATTTTCCCTTGCCTAGAATTTTTAGGGCCACTCAGAACAATCAATAAATCAATAATATTTAATGAGCACCTATTGAGTGCAGAGCACGACATTAAATACTTGGGAAAGCATGGTGGTTTGGGGTTGGGGTGAGTCTGGGATTGCTATCTGGGGTATAGTGAGAGAAAAGCAAGGGACAAGTCACTCAACTTTTTCATGTCTCAGTTTCGTCACGATAATGTTCCAGACATTAAAAAAATTACAGATGTGCTTAAAGTGAAAAACTGAACTTGTAGAAGCAAGAGTTGAATTTAAATACAAATCCTACTTAAGACTGTGAGCCCCATGGGTGACAGGGTGTGTGTCTAACCTAATTAACCTGTACCTACTCCATTGCTTAATAACAATAGTAAGCACTTAATCAATCAATCAATCAATCAATCAATCGTATTTATTGAGCGCTTACTATGTGCAGAGCACTGTACTAAGCGCTTGGGAAGTACAAATTGGCATCACATAGAGACAGTCCCTACCCAACAGTGGGCTCACAGTCTAAAAGGGGGAGACAGAGAACAGAACCAAACATACCAACAAAATAAGTAGGATAGAAATGTACAAGTAAAATAAATAAATAAATAAATAAATAGAGTAATAAATATGTACAACCATATATACATATATACAGGTGCTGTGGGGAAGGGAAGGAGGTAAGACGGGGGGATGGAGAGGGGGACGAGGGGGAGAGGAAAGAAGGGGCTCAGTCTGGGAAGGCCTCTTGGAGGAGGTGAGCTCTCAGCAGGGCCTTGAAGGGAGGAAGAGAGCTAGCTTGGCGGATGGGCAGAGGGAGGGCATTCCAGGCCCGGGGGATGACGTGGGGGATGACATAATAATATTATGTATTATTAATACATAATAACTGTTTGACAAATACCATAAAAACATAAGGTCACACATGATAGTGGCTCATCAGAATAAGGAACAGATCCATAAAAAATATATGACCTACTTTAATTCATACTGTTTCAGTAAGATTTTTCAGTTCACAGCCATCTTCTCCAGTACCCAGTATAAAGTATAAAATGATGATTGGCTTACTTCAGAGACAGATGAAATAAGGGTCAAAATCAGGCATCTTCCTACTAAGATGCTAAGATACTAAGTACTTCCTACTATGCTTGAAAATAGGAATTTGTATATTTTCTTCTCATCCTACCTGCCCCCACTCCCTGTTTATCCACCTGCATTTAGTCCCTGGGTGGACATCTTCCCCCAGGGACCGGCCTGTCTCAGGAATGATGGAATAGCTCTTCCTCTGCCTGGGACCCGGGATGGTCTGTATGGGACAACGTGACTTTCAACGGAAAGCCCCATCTCCCTATTTCCAGATACTGCACCCCTGCTTGGAAAGTCTGGCCACTTTTTAATATAAAGTTTGCAGAGACCTGGTTGGGCGATTCTAAAAAATGTCACTAAATAGGATCATCTCAATTATGCTTCATTAACATTTCATAGAGCAGAGTACACCAAACTGTCGTGGAATCAATCAATCAATCAATCAATCATATTTATTGAGCACTTACTGTGTGCAGAGCACTGTACTAAGCGCTTGGGAAGTACAAGTTGGCAACATATAGAGACAGTCCCTACCCAACAGTGGGCTCACAGTCTAAAACTGTGGAACTGTTATAACCGTAGTTTACCGGGCAATTAGAACCCACTATGACTTGCTGAGAAGCATCTTACTAAGAGAAAAAACACCAAAGCAAATTCTTTGGTTTCTTGGGAATGTAGTTATGGCCCATGGGACCTCAGTTCTTTCATTTAGGTTTTCTTTTCAGATTTTTCCCTTTTACGTCTCAGGATGTTGGCTGCCTGAACTGTACTCAACAACATACCTGATTTATGTCACCTCAGTAAAGAGCAAATCAGTGCTAAATAAAGACTTCTAATGATTACCTGTGAGCTTAATCCAAAACAGGTAATACATAGTTTACAAAACCTTTGTTTAAATGTAATTTATATTGGTTCACCAATGATGTATGGAGTTTTTTCATCTTTCAGCTACCTCAGCACAGCAATTAAATTAGTTAGCCTGAAAAAAGAGAAGCATTTTCAAAAAGTCATCAATCAAACTAAAAAAAAAAGCTCCCATTATATTATTAAAATCAAACTATATCCTGGTTAATTTTCCTTCTTCTCGAATAGTCAAATCTAGGCTACTTTATTACACTATTAATTATTTATAAATGAGTACTGTAACAGTAACCTTTCTGCAACATGTAACCAAAATGTCAAGAAAAGACGTATTCTGGGACTACAATGACAAAGAGATAGTTAAGGGTATTGCTGAATTGGCAAAATACTGAATAACTGCTTAGAGTAAGCTTTTAGATTTCACAAAGGGAAAAAAAAACTAGTTTCCTTTTCTTGACTATCTGTCAGGTTTTTCTTAAATGACATGTTCACTTCTTAGGCTCTTTTTGAGAAGCGTTTGTTTAGAAATGATAGGGCACTGTCAACTGAAGTCATTCAGAAACGAGACAATCTAGTAGAGGATCGATATCCTGGGGTTAATTAGTACATAATATTTTAAACTCTGAATATACCTCTGACCAAAAGGGGCAACGTAGACTCTCCTAAAATAAAAGCTTGGTTTATTAAATGGGCAGAAAGGGAAATGATCCATTAAATTTTCTCTTTATCCACGTCCCTTCAGTGCAACCAAATCACAAAAATAGCAGTTACAATCCAGGACGTGATTATCATCTGCTTGTGGTGGAAGGAATGAGGAGAGGAGGGTCACACTGGAATCTTCTGAGCCATTCTTCAATTAAGCTGTCCTGGAATTCTATGGTGAGGTCCCCGGAGTGCGTGAAAAGGCTAATCTGCACACTTTAAGTGCTCAATAAATACGATTGAATGAATGAATAATCTGAAAAGGCTCCAGAACACGGACAGATGCCAAAACAGACACTCTTTAAAGGGAAAGAACATTGACTTAATGGAAACACTGTGATGACTAAAATACCCAGCTGGTGTCTAGCCTACTTAGCCCAGTTTTGAATAACCACTAGGAAATGCAAATAAGACATCAGATAATCTGGATAATTTCAATTTGTCATGTGAGATGCCCTAACGATGCCAAGACATAGGTTGATGTATATTGAACTGAATGGGGATATAGCTCTCAAGCTGATGATATTGATCCAATCTCTACCTGTATATCCCAAATAAATAGGAAAGAACAACATTATGATACTCTACATAGCCATGCACTGCCTGACTTTTTGGCTGTGTGTGGCTCTGTATAGAACTGTACAATATTAAAATAAAATGTTGAAATAAATCATTGAAATATTTATAGATGAAAAAGCCTTGGTCCACACTTTTATTGGCAAACTCTTAAATGATCACTTTCACAGGTTCTGACACAAGTGAATGTCTTTTTATGTTATCTCCCTCATTAAAAATGTGAGCTTGTTGTGGGCAAAGAACATGTCTTCAAAAAAGAGACAGCTTGCTAAAACCTAGAATGAGAAGCATTAGTAGCCTATGAACAACAAAAAAAGAGATTCAAAAGGAATAAAAGTTATTTGGACTCTGGCCAAAATCCAGCAGGGAAATTTGCCTGCATATTTTGAAGAATTACAAAGCCCTGCTTACAAGTAATATTTTAATTGAAAATACAATTTTAGAAAACCACAAGAAATTAAAGTCCAGAGGAGATTTAAAACCAAAACTAATATTTACACTGGAAAAAACATATGGCTCGATGATCAACCCCCACTTCCCTGGCCTACTTTCCCATCAGCTTAATTAGGGAACATGGGCTTACCCATGAGGAGCCAGTTGCGTAGGTGACTTTCCTGACTTTCCTGTCCCTGTGCGCACACAACACTGTCATCCTCCCTGTCTCATGAACCCAAAATCTTGGTGTTATCTTTGACTCATTTTTCTCATTCAGCCTACATATCCTCCCTGTCTCATGAACCCAAAATCTTGGTGTTATCTTTGACTCATTTTTCTCATTCAGCCTACATAGTCAATCTGCTACCAAATCCTGTCCATTCAACCTTCACAACATCGCTAAAATCTACCCTTTGCTCTCATCCAAACTGCTACCTCGTTAGTTCAAACACTTCCTATTCCGCCTTGATTACTGTATCATCCTCTTTGCTGACCTCCGTGCCTCTTGTTTCTCCATACGCCAGTCCTTTCTTCACTCTGCTGCCCGGATCATTTTTTCACAAAAACATTTACTCCTTGTTTCTCCACTCCTCAAGAATCTCCTATTCTGTCCACCATCTACCTCCGCATCCAACAGAAATTTCTTACCATCAGCTTACCTCCCTGATTTTGGATTACAACCCAAGCTGTGCACTACGCTCCTTAATGCCAAGCTAGTCATTGTTCCTCAGTTCTAGACTGTGAGCCCACTGTTGGGTAGGGACCGTCTCTATATGTTGCCAACTTGTACTTCCCATGCGCTTAGTACAGTGCTCTGCACACAGTAAGCACTCAATAAATACGATTGAATGAATCTTGCCTGTCTCGCCACTGGCCCCTTGCCCACATCCTGTCCCTGGCCTGGAGCTCCCTCCCTCTTCATATCTGAAAGACAATCACTCTGGAGGTACTCCAAGAGGCCTTTTCCCAACTGGCCCTCAATCAATCAATCAGTGGTATTTATTAAGCACTTCCTATATTCTAAGCCCTTTGGGAGAGTACAACAGAATTAGCACCCTCATTTCCTCTTCTCTCACTCCCTTCTGTGTCACCCCTGACCTTGGACGTACACTCTTCAGATAAGCAGCATGGCTCAGTGGAAAGAGCCTGGGCTTTGGAGTCAGAGGTCATGGGTTCAAATCCCGGCTCCGCCAATTGTCAGCTGTGTGACTTTGGGCAAGTCACTTAACTTCTCTGTTCTTCTGTTACCTCATCTGTAAAATGGGGATTAAGACTGTGAGCCCCACATGGGACAACCTGATCACCTTGTATCCCCCCAGTGCTTAGAACAGTGCTTTGCATATAGTAAGCACTTAACAAATACCATTATTATTATTATTATTATTATTCACCCCTTAGCCCCACAGCATTTATACACATATCCATAATTTGCATATTTATATTAATATTTGTCTCCCCTCTAGGCTGTAAACTCACTATGGCAGGGAATGTGTCTACAACTCTGCTATACTGCATTCTACCCTTAATACGGTGCTCTACACACAGTAAATGCTTAATAGAGCTTAATAGAGAAGCAGCATGGCTTAGTGGAAAGAGCACATGTTTGGGAGTCAGAGGTCATGGTTCTAATCCCGGCTCCTCCACTTGTCAGCTGTGTGACTTTGGACAAGTCACTTAACTTCTCTGGGCCTCAGTTACCTCATCTGTAAAATGGGGATTAAGATTGTAAGCCCCACGTGGGACAACCTGATGACCTTGTGACTACCCCAGCGCTTAGAACAGTGTTTGGCACATAGTAAGTGCTTAACAAATACTAACATCATTAGAGAAGCAGCGTGGCTCAGTAGAAAGAGGTAATGAAAAGTTAATATGTCCGTACTGAGGGCAAAGATCTTGATATCACAGAAATGAGTTTCGTGAAATCAAAAAACCAAAAAAAACCCTAAGATACTAGGCTCTATTGTAAAAGAATTACACACAAGAAATATAATACTGCTTCACAAATGAATTACAGATAATTATCACAAGCATCTACTCCGGATTTTTCTACGCTGTGCAGGACACTCTTCTAGAGATTGATGAGAACTGTGGAAAAATAATGATATGGCTTTGGAGTCAGAGGTTATGGGTTCAAATCCTGGCTCCGACAATTGTCAGCTGTGTGACATTGGGCAAGTCACTTAACTTCTCTGGGCCACAGTTCCCTCATCTGTAAAATGGGGATTAAGACCGTGAGCCCCCATGGGGCAACCTGATCACTTGTAACCCCTCCAGTTCTTAGAACAGTGCTTTGCACATAGTAAGTGCTTAATAAATGCCATTATTATTATTATTAATAATAATAATAATAATAATAATAATAATAAATATGATTGATTAAGAAACCCCTTCACAGTTCAGCATCCAGAGAGAAAAGGGGCAGGTAGAGATTGTTCCCTGCCTACCAAGAGAACTCAAAAGCTTGGCTTTCTCCTGGTGCACTTCCTGCTGTAGCAGTGGAAGGAGGTCATGATTCATCCCCTTTGTTTTCTGGGAAATGTAGTTTCTCCTTTTCTTCCCTGCAATTCCTTTGCCTCTTGAACCCAACTGTTTGATACTTTGCCCACCATAATACAGTCCCATCATCAGTGATCCTATGTTGTTCTTCACTTCCCAACACCTAGTACAGGGAAGTGCACCAAATACATGAATGAAGAATTACAAAACCCTGCTTACAAGTAATATTTTAATTGAAAATACAATTGAAAAAAACCACCAGAAATTAAAGGCCAGAAGAGATTTAAAAGCACAGACTAATATTTACACAGGAAAAAACATGGCTAGATGATCAACCCCCACTTCTCTGGCCTACCTTCCCATCAGCTTAATTAGGGAACATGAACTTACCCACGCGGAGCCATGGGTAATGCTGTTACTCTTATAAACTAAATTATAAGAAGGGAGATCCTAAAAAGTGCCAAGTCTATCTCCCCTCTTCTAGACTGTGAGCCGGTTGTGAGCAGGGATTGTCTCTGTTTCTGAATTATACTTTCATTCATTCATTCAATCATATTTATTGAGCGCTTACTGTGTGCAGAGCACTGTACTAAGTGCTTGGAAAGTACAAGTTTGCAACATATAGAGATGGTCCCTACCAAATAATGGGCTTGCAGTCTAGAAGGGGGACGACGGACAACAAAACAAAACGAGGAGACAGGCGTCGATACCATCAATATAAATAAATGGAATTGTAGCTATAGACACGTCATTAATAAAATAAAATAGAGTAATAAATGCATACAAATACGCAACATTGTTGCAGGGAGGGGAAGAGAGGAGGGGGTGGAGGTGATCAAAAATAGAATTATATAGACACATGATTAATAAAATAGAGTAGTAAATATTTACAGATAATACAGAGTAATAAACGTATACAAGTGGACAGCAGTGCTGTGGGGAAGGGAAGGGGGAGGGCAGAGGGAAAGGGTGGAGGTGATCAAAAATAAATAGAATTATAGCTATAGACATATGATTAATAAAACAGAGTAGCAAATATGTACAAATAAAATACAGTAATAAATGTGTATAAAAAGACAGCAGTGCTGTGGGGAGGGGAAGGGGGGAGGACAGAAGGAGGGGGTTGGGGAGGGGGTCCAAAATAAATAGAATTCTAGCTATAGACACATGATAAATAAAAGAGAGTAGTAAATACATACAAATAAAATAAACGGAGTAATAAGTGTGAATAAATAGACAGCAGTGCTGGGGGGAGGGCAAAGGGGGTGGCGATCCAAAGCACTTTCCAAGTGCTTAATACAGTGCTCTGGACACAGTAAGTGCGTAATAAATATGAATGAATGAATGAGTTCTGCATCCAGTAAGTACTCAATAAATACTGTTGATTGATTGATTAATTGATTGATTGACCTACCTTTGGGGGTAAAGAAAGCCAAGAAAGGAGTAGAAAAATAAAGCATTTGCATTAACTAAATGAGAAGAAAAACAATGACATCATTTACAAAACTAAGTAGAAACTTTTTTGAATATGCAGCAGTAGTAGAGTCAGATGTTACTGAAAAAATGATAGCCCATAGCTAGAGGTTAATCTGTTTTATCCACGCTAATGTTCAGAAACATTTTAAATTAATAATTCAGTAACCCAAATTGACCTATACTGGAAAGTTGTTTTGAAGATATTTTCTATTTTTCAAATAGAACAAAAATGTATCATTTTCTCACGAACAAACATCCAAATACTGATTTCTAATAATGATGTTGGTGAAGAAAATGGAAAAACCCAGAAAATGATCTTAGAAAAGGTAATATGTCAGTACTGAGGGCAAAGATCTTAATATCACAGCAATGAGTTTCGTGAAGTCAAAAAACAAAAAAAAACCTAAAATACTAGGCTCTATTGTGAAATAATTACACACAAGAAATATAATTCTGCTTCACAAATGAATTACAGGTAATTATCACAAGCATTTATTCCGGATTTGTCTACGCTTTGCAGGACAGTCTTCTAGAGATTGATGAGAACTGTGGAAAAATAATGATATGTTTCTCTCCCTTAAGCTGCCTTCAACCTATGGTGGAGATAGGTCAAAACCTCCAAAACACAAGCATGCAATTAGAGAAATACTGCAGGTAACTAGGGCATGAAGTTTAAGCCAATAAACTGACTGTGCACAAGATTTACAGAACTACACATAAGGACTGGAGTAAGTGATATGACCTGGGTAGACAGGTTTAATTAGGGAAAAATTCAAGTGTCCCAGGCTCCCATTAAGCCACCAGCACAAGTGAGCCCAAGAATAAACCTGTGCATGTCAGTGCCTGATCCAGTGAATGCCAGAACTGCTGGCTGACTTAAGTTTAGCACAGAGTACGTACTGAATAAATATCATAATTTGGGGCAAGAATCTATTTAATGATTGTCTCTGGCCTCACATCATTTTCCTGCCTTCCACCATTGTCAATGCCTCAGTCTCCCTTCATTTTGTTATCATTAAACTTTCTCATCGTTTTGTCAGACAGCTTAGTCATTAGTGCTTGGCTCTCCTTTCATTCCCACTACTATGCAGTGAAACAAGGATACAAGCTACCGGTCCATGAAGGGACTTTAGAAAAGAAGAAACTGTCCATTTATGTTTATTATAGTTTTGGTTCCTTTGGGGCTGGAGCTTCTCACCCATTTCTTTCCCTCATTGCTTCCCCTAATCATAATCATTTTCAAAGAAGGTATTCAGACAGTAGTGATGACCAGGATTTCAGGCAAAGCCACTGATACTGAGCACAGGCCAAGCCCATTTTGAGCTCCATCACTTACTCTGAATTTAGAAGACAACACACCATTTAAACTCCGAGGTCTGCGACTCTTTCCGGACTGATTCGATTCAGCTTAATTCAGGGAGCCACTATGGTCTTAGAGAAGGGACCCTTGACCTCGAAGTCAGGCTACCTGACTTCTGGTCCCAGTTCCATCACTTGCCTGCTGTATGATCTTGTATAAGTCACAAAAATTCTCTGTGTCTCAGTTTCCTCATCTGTAAAATGGGGATAAAATATGGTTAGACACTGAGCCTCCGTGGAGAAAGGGAATGTGCCCGGTCCCGCATTCAGCACAGCATTCAGCCCAGACCTTGGCACGTATGAAGTGCTTAATAAACATCATAATTATTATTGTTATTATTAGCATGGAATGGACTGGCGGGACGCCAGTATTGATGACCCTTTTTCAACTCGTGGCCTAGTGGAAAGAGCACAGGCCTGGGAGTTGGAAGGACCTGGGTTCTAATCCTGGCTCTGTCACATGTTTGCTGTGTGACCTTGGGCAAGTCACTTCATTTATCTGTGTCTCAGTTACCTCATCTGTAAAATGGGGATTAAGACTGTGAGCCCTAGTTGGGACAGGGACTGTATCCAACCCAATTTGCTTGTACCCACCCCTGTATTTAATATAATACTGGCACTTAGTAAACATTTTAAAAAATCACAATTTTTTTTATTATTATTATTACTAACTGAAGGCAGGTGGCTATACCGAAATTGTGAGCCTACACATTCACAGAATTTCAGCTTTCCGCTGCTACCAAGCAGCACCAAAACTGGAAACTTTCTATTGTTCTATTCCCAGCTAAGCATAGTTGCCTAATCAGGCAGCATTGCTTCCACCTTCAAAATGATTGTCTAATTCTCAAAAGGGTGCTCCTGGGTGCTCCAAGAGGGTGCACCTTATCACTAAAACTGGACCTCAACTGATGTCCTTTTTGCATTCAATGAGTGTGTACTGCCTAACCACCGGGAGGTTTTTATGTCCTTAAGTAGTCTTATAAAGAGCAGTTTCCTGCAAAGCACTTGAGTCATTCCTCATTATCCCAGTGCTTTTAGGAACATAATCAGGAACAATAGCTGGTCAGACTCAGCTAGCTAAATATATATATATATATATATATATATATATATATATATATACATATATAAAACCTAGTTACTTTGTATCTAGCTTAACTGTATACACAATGGTATGTGTTAAGCACTTACTGTGTGCCAGGAACTATTCTAAGTGTTGTAGTAGATACAAAGTAACTAGGTTGGACACAGTCCATATGGGCTGAAAGTCTTAATCCCCATTTTACAGCATTCTACAGATGAGATAACTAAGGAAGAGAAGTTAATGACTTGCTTAAGGTCACTCAGAAGACATGTGTATTATTTTTGTTTAAATACATAAACGAAATAAATTTTTGTTTAAACAGATTTGTTTAAATCTAAATAAAACAGATATTATTTTCTGACCATTCGATGGGATGTTTGGACACCAGGATGATCATGCTTTCCTTGATGTTCAACACAATAGAGATTTGCCATCTATGATTCCAGTGTTTCCTCTATATCCCCAAGTCCCTTTAATGATTCATAAGAACAGTTCACCTATGAAATCTTATCCAATCCCTTCTTGAACCTATTGGTATTTTGGGCCTGTGATGAAGGAACAATTACAGGAATTTGTCACTATATGGACAGACACCAATGCAAATAAATAGAATTATAGATATATGCATAAATGCTGTGGGGTCGGAAAGGAACGAAAAACAAAGGAAGCAAGTCAGGGTGATGCAAAAGGTAATGGGAGATGAGGAAAAGTGGGGCTTAGTCTGAATAGGCTTCTTGGAAGAGATGTGCCTTCAATAAGGCTTTGAAGGAGGGAAGAGTAATCACCTGCCAGCACTTAGAACAGTGCTTTGCACATAGTAAGCGCTTAACAAATACCATCATTATTATTATTATTGAGGAGAGAGGGTATTCCAGGCCAGAGGCAGAATGTGGGCCCCTTGGCAGTCTAGGCAGGCAAGATCAAGGTACGGTAAGAAGATCAGCACTAGAAGAGTGAAATATAATGCTAATAATAACAATAGCATTTATTAAGCACTTGATATGTGCAAAGCACTGTTCTAAGCACTGGGGAGGTTACAAGGTGATAAGGTTTTCCCACAGCGGGCTCACAGTCTTCATCCCCATTTTACAGATGAGGTAACGGAAGCACAGAGAAGTGAAGTGACTTGCCCAGAGCCCCTTCCTTCCTCTCCCCCTCGTCCCCGTCTCCATCCCCCCCCATCTTACCTCCTTCCCTTCCCCACAGCACCTGTATATATGTATATATGTTTGTACATATTTGTTACTCTATTTATTTATTTATTTTACTTGTACCTATCTATTCTATTTATTTCATTTTGTTAGTATGTTCGGTTTTGTTCTCTATCTCCCCCTTCTAGACTGTGAGCCCACTGTTGGGTAGGGACTGTCTCTATATGTTGCCAACTTGTACTTCCCAAGCGCTTAGTACAGTGCTCTGCACACAGTAAGCGCTCAATAAATACGATTGATGATGATGATGACAATTGGCAGAGCCGGGATTTGAACCCATGACCTCCGACGCCCGTGCTCTTTCCACTGAGCCACGCTGCTTCTCTGTGCAGGCTGAGTTGTAGAAAGAGAGATGCAAGGTGAGGTAGGAGGGGGCAAGGTGATGGAGTGTTTTAAAGCCAATGGTGAGGAGTTTTTTGTTTGATATGGAGATGGACGGGCAACCACTGGAGATTTTTGAGGAGGGGGTTGACATGTACTGATTGTTTTTGTAGAAAGATGATCCGGGTAATATAGTCAGGCTAGAGGTTGGCTTTTGGCAGGATTGCCAAGCTGCTTCAACTCACGTGCTTGAGGGTTACACTCTGCGTGTTCTGGGGGCCTCCTATGAGATGGAGACCCTGGCCTTCAGTTCCACTGGGCCCCTGTGTGTACATCCAGGAAAGCCACCCACAACTTTTGGTATTTTGAAATAAATCCTTTTATCAAGTAAATTCACAAATATACACTTGCTCATTACCCAAATAAATATCCAATTTAACTTTAGGGATTACCGATTATATTTTTAATCCACTGTCTTTTTAATCAATAGTTTCAAATCTATCTTCTCCAATAAAGCCAGAAAGCAAAAAGGTATCTTGGAACAGGCACAGACAAGGGTTTATTTAAAAATGCACTTTTGGGATTTGAAAAGAACCCAGTCATCTACTTGTCAGTGAGATGTAAGTGTTTAGGTTGATGAGCGCACAGAGGAATGAACTAATTCTCCTTTGCACCCAGTGGAAAATAATTTGCTGGGCTTCAAGAACTGTTGGTACTGACTAGTGAGGTTTAAACCTCTGACATAAACAGATGACATACTTTAAGCCCAGTCCTCCTCCCAATCCATTTTTTGTTTCATTTCTTGGCAACTGGTTCTTTATTCAAGTCCCAACAAGGATAGACAAGTCCACATCTTTGTGTCTAATGCAGAATAGAATGTCATTCTTGAAAAAGTGAAACCATTAATTTTCAGCTATCAACTGCTTTTCAGAGTCAGCAAAATCAGCCTGAAGAAGTTTGATTAGCTTGTACCTGGTAACACATACAAGGTTTTTTATAGCAACATTGTATCGAATGGAGTCGTTCAATTCTGCTATCCAGGAAGAACATTATGCAAAGATGCACAGGTAGTAAAAAAGGCACGAAGTTAATTTGTGACTGAATGATAGAGTGGAACACCAAAATAACATCAACCTTTAAGTCAAACCAAAGTGTTTGATATTCTAAGTAGCCATGATGTGGGCTTACCACAGATGTCACATCTACACATGACCTAGTGGAAAGAGCATGGGCCTGGGAATCAGAGGACCTGGGTTCTAATTCCAGCTCTACCATTTGTCTGCTGTGACTTAACTTTTCTGTGCCTCAGTTTCATCATCTGTGAAATGGGGATTAAAACTGTGAGCCCTATGTGGGACAGACTTCCCAGACTGAGCCCCCTCCTTCCTTTCCCCCTCACCCCCCTCTCCATCCCCACCCATCTTACCTCCTTCCCTTCCCCACAGCACCTATATATATGTTTGTACATATTTATTACTCTATTTATTTATTTTACTTGTACATATCTATTCTATTTATTTTATTTTGTTAATATGTTTGGTTTTGTTCTCTGTCTCCCCCTTCTAGACTGTGAGCCCACTGTTGGGTAGGGACTGTCTCCATATGTTGCCAACTTGTACTTCCTAAGCGCTTAGTACAGTGCTCTGCACACAGTAAGCACTCAATAAATTCGATTCATTGATTGACAGGGACTGTGCCCAATCCTCTTATCTTGTATCTGCCCCAGCACTTAGTACAGTGCCTGGTACATAGTAAGTGTTTAACAAATACCACAATTATTATTATTATTATCATAGCAACTTTACTAATCAATCAATTATAGTCACTGAGTTCCTACTCTTTTGCACAATACAGTACTTGGAACTGTATAATACAATTAGTAAAGTACTGTGGTCCCCAACCTACCTTCTCTTGATGCCCTCTCCACCGAACCCAACTCCCTTACTCCTCTGTCCCTCTATCAATCACATATCACCAACGCACAGCTGTAGATTATATCTACAGTACACTTCCTTGGCTCCTGTACTTTGTAGAGCACAGCTAGCAGAAATTCAAAAACCACCATTTCCTCCTGCCTTCAGGACATCTCTACTTGGATGTCCTATCAACACTTCAAACTAAACATGTCCAACACAGAACTTCTCACCTTCCCTCCTAAATCCCTTACTCCCCATCACTTTCCCATTATAGCACCATTATCCTCTCTGTCTCACAAGCCCAACCTTGGCATTATCCTCAACATATCTCTCATTCAACCCATGTAGTCAGTCTGTGATCTAATCCTGTTAGTTTCACCTTCATAACACCTGTAGAAGCAGCCTTGTACTCTCCATTCAAGCTACTACCATGCTGATAATAATAATGGTGATAACATTTATTAAGTGCTTACTACGTGAAAAGCACTGTTCTAAAGGTGATCAGGTTGTCCCACGTGGGGCTCACAGTCTCAATCACAATTTTACAGACGAGGTAACTGAGGCACAGAGAAGTTAAGTGACTTGCCCAAAGTCACACAGCAGACAATTGGTGGAGCTGGGATTTGAACCCATGACCTCTGACTCCAAAGCCTGTGCTTTCTCTACTGGGCCACACTGCTTCTTCTTGGACTACTGTATATCACCCTCTTTACTTAACTTCCACTCCATAGTTCACTCTGTTGCATGGCTTGTTTTTATTAAAAGCCATTCAGTCCACAGCTACATTCCTCAAAAAAAAACCAACAAAAAAACTCTAATGGTTGTCCATCCACCTCTGCATCAAATAGAATCACTTTACAATTTTCTTTAAAGCACTCTTTCTCCCTCCTAGGTAATCTCACTGATCTACCACAACCCAACCTGTACACTCCACTCATCTAATAACCTACTCTTTGCACCTCTATCTCATCTATCCCACTGCTTATTTCATGCCCACGTTCTCTCTCAAACCTGGACCTCCCTCCATTTCATATATGACAGTCCTCCACTCTCGCCACCATCAACACCTTCCTAGAATCACACTTCCTCATGAGCCCTTCCCATACTAAGCTATTTCCCTAACCAAGTTCTCCTCTACATCATCCATTCATTCATTCATTCAATCGTATTTATTGAGCACTTACTGTATGCAGAGCACTGTACTAAGGGCTTGGGAAGTACAAGTCGGCAACATATAGAGATGGTCCCTACCCAACAACAGGCTCACAGTCTAGAAGGGGGAGACAGACAACAAAACAAAACATGTGGACAGGTGTCAAGTCACCAGAATAAGCAGAAATAAAGCTAGATGCACATCATTAACAAAATAGAGTAGTAAATATGTACAAGTAAAATAAATAGAGTAATAAATCTTTACAAACATATATACAGGTGCTTTGGGGAGGGGAAGGAGGTAGGGTGGGGGGGATGGGGAGGAGGAGAGAAAAAAGGGGGCTCAGTCTGGGAAGGCCTCCTGGAGGAGGTGAGCTCTCAGTAGGGCTTTGAAGGGAGCAAGAGAGCTAGCATGGCGGATGTGCGGAGGGAGGGAATTCCAGGCCAGGGGGAGGACATGGGGGTCAACGGTGGGATAGGCAAGAATGGGGCACAGTGAGGAGGTTAGTTCTTGCCTTGCCCAAGATGCCAGCAAAAAATCATTCAGCAAGTTGGCTGTGTACCCCTTAACAACTACACAGCCCCACAATACTTAAGTAAATCAGTCTTATACTTTACTATTTCCCTTAACTGTAATATATTTCTCCCCCTATATATTATAAACTCCTTGTGGGCAGGGATCATATCTCCCAACTCTGTTGTATTGTTCTTTCCCAAGTGCACTGCAGACATTTAGCACTCAACTGGATTAACTGATTGACTGATTAATTAGGTGTTGTGAAAACTCTAGGGCCTAGATTGTGTGGAAATAGTGAAGTGGCAGTTGGGGGAATATAAATTAGGAAGATTATAAATATCAGGATTTATGAATCTCCTCCAGGGAAGGCCTCCTGGAGGAGATGTGATTTCAAAAGGACTTGGAAGATGGGGAACGTTATCATCATCCAGATTTGAAGGGGGAAGGAAGGAATTTCAAGCAGGGGGAAGGAGATGAGCCAGACATTGGTGGAGGAATAAATGAAAATGGGGCACAGTGTTCTTGAGAAGAATGAAAATTGTTAATTGAGAAAGGATAGAAGAAGGTATACGTGAGGGGGAAAGAACTAAATGCCTTAAAGCCAATGGTTAGGAGTTTTGTTTTTTTTTTTTAACGTAGAGAGAGAGAGATAGGAAACCATTTAAAAATTTTGAGGAAGTGGAGATTGCCTATTGCAATCTCCCCCTTCTAGACTGTGAGCCCACTGTTGGGTAGAGACCGTCTCTATATGTTGCCAACTTGTACTTCCCAAGCGCTTAGTGCAGTGCTCTGCACACAGTAAGCGCTCAGTAAATACAATTGATTGATTGATAGGGGAGAGAAATGAGGGGGCAGACATAATCAGTAGTATTTATTGAGGGCTTACTGTTTGAAAAGCACTAATCAAGCTGAAATATCTCAAGGACCTGAAACTGGTTCTGTGGCCATTTGGCTAGAGGGGAAAGGGTGGGTTCTCGAAATGCTATGGAGGAAGAACCCACAGGATTTGGGGACCAACTGAATATGGATCTTGAAAGAAAGGGAGGAGTCAAGAATGATACCAAGGTTACTGGCTTGAGAGATGGGGAGAATGATCTTATCGCCAAATGCAGTGAAAATTTTTGGTGGAAGAGATGATTTGTGAGGAAAAGATAAATTCAGTATGGGATATTTTAGCTTGAGGTGCGGGGGAGATGTTTAGATGCTCTGGATAGAGATGCCACCTACATGTCAGGATGGGATACAATAATAATGATAATAATAATAATTATGGTATATGTTAAGTGCTTGCTACATGCCAAGCACTGTTCTAAGTACTGAGGTAGATACAAGGTAATCGGGCTGTCCCACAAGGGGCTAATGGTCTTTATCCCCATTTTATAGTTGAGGTAACTGAGGCACAGAGAAGTAAAGTGGTTTGCCCAAGGTCATACAGCAGACAAGTGGTAGACCCGGGATTAGAACTCACATCCTCTGATTTCCAAGTTCACGCTCTTGACACCAAGAATCCTGGAAGGTACTCATTCCATAATCACTGCTCACCAGAAGCAGAGTGGCTCAGTGGAAAGAATACGGGCTTGGGAGTCAGAGGTCATGCGTTCTAATCCCGCCTCCACCACATGTCTGCTGTGAGACCTTGGGCAAGTCACTTAACTTCTCTGACCCTCAGTTACCTCATCTGTAAAATGGGGATTAGGACTGTGAGCCCCACGTGGGACAATCTGATCACCTTGTATCCCCCACAGTGCTTAGAACAGTGCTTTGCACGTAGTAAGTGCTTAACAAATGCCATCATCATTATTATTATTGTTATTATGCCAAATTCAGGAGGGAAGACATCCTCTTTTATGCAAGCCAGTTCTAATATTCTCCCAGGTGAGGAAACCAGAGGCAACGGCTAATCCATTTCAGACTCATTTAAGACTTTCTCCCCCTTCAATCAATCAACCAACCATTCATTCGTATTTATTGAGTGCTTACTGTGTGCAGAGCACTGTACTAAGTGCTTGGGAAGTACAAGTTGGCAACATATAGAGACAGTCCCTACCCAACAGTGGGCTCACAGTCTAGAAGGGGGAGACAGAGAACAAAACCAAACATATTAACAAAATAAAATAAATGGAATAGATATGTATAAGTAAAATAAATAAATAAATAAATAGAATAATAAATATGTGCAAACATATATACATATACACAGGCGCTGTGGGGAAAGGAAGGAGGTAAGATGGGGGATGGAGAGGGGGACGAGACTGTGAGCCCACTGTTGGGTAGGGACCATCTCTATATGCTGCCCTTGTACTTCCCAAGCGCTTAGTACAGTGCTCTGCACACAGTAAGTGCCCAATAAATATGATTGAATGAATGAATGAATGATGCTCAACCATTAAAGAGAAAGAAAGGGTTCTGTCAAAGCAGCCTGGAATGCAAGTATAAACCCGAGTAAAAAATAGAAACAGTAAATTTCAATTTTCAAGTAGCCAGTGATCTAAAATCATCTAAATGTTTCAGTTATCAAAAGGATACTTATAAAACCCCTTTGATGAACAGAGAACAAGGAAATTGGGCCATCAATAGGTTTACACTGATGGCAAATGTCCTATTTCTCAGACTGTTCTTTGATCAATTACAATGGCAAAATAACACCTAACCTTTTCTATACCATTTCTTTGGTTTTGAAGATATCCCAGATGGGACAATTTAATTATATGTGCAAATGTTGATGAAAAGGCTGATATATGTCTAACGAGCCTTTCCACATCCTAGTATGAAAATAATCGCCTCCTATTCTGCTGTTGCATTTACTTCCCAGAGTATGTGCCATGTGGTTTTTGGCACTATTAACTCCTCAAAGACCTCCTATATGTGATTCACTCCACTCTCTTCAGTTCACTCCTTTCTTAGAGGCTACTAATTTCCATTTACCAGACAATCTGATGCCACTCTAATCTTCTAAAACAGGTTTGTTAAAGGGGCCTGTTGTTTCTTAACGACGTTTTTACAAATTTGTTGTTTGTGGTTCCCTTCATTAGCATGTGGCAAATGATGGCATCCCGTTGTCTTTAATTTTCTTCATGTGTCCCACCCAAAAAGGTGGCATGGTGATAACAAATACCATCACATATTATTATCACTAGGAAATCGGGTTGGACACACAGTCCCTGTCCTGCATGGGGCTCACGGTCTTCAACCCCATTTTACAGATGAGGCAACTGAGGCCCAGAAAAGTGAAGTGGCTTGCTGAAGCCCTCACAGCAGATAAGGGGCAGAGGCAGGATTAGAACCCATGACCTAACAACTCCCAGGTTGGTGCTTCAGCTACTACTGAGAGAGGGATTTCGTCCTTTTTCAAGGTGGAGTGGGCAGGGTCGCAGGGTGAAAGACCCCTGCGATAAGAATGAAGCGGGACCCATCATCTGGGGAGGGGGGTGTCTGTGTGTCCACGTGGGGGAGGGTCTTTGTGGTGGATAATAATAATAATAATAGTAATAATAATAATAATAATGGCATTTGTCAAGTGCTTATTATGTGCCAAGCACTGTTCTAAGCACCGGTAGATACAAGGTAATCAGGTTGTCCCATGGGGGGCTCACAGTCTTAATCCCCATTTTACAGAGGAGGGAACTGAGGCCCAGAGAATAATAATGAATAATAATGATGGTATTTGTTAAGCGCTTACTATTCATTCATTCATTCATTCAATCGCATTTATTGAGTGCTTACTCTGTGCAGAGCACTGTACTAAGCGCTTGGGAAGTATAAATTGGCAACATATAGAGACGGTCCCTACCCAACAGCGGGCTCACAGTCTAGAAGCCCAACAGTGGGCTCACAATATGTACAAAGCACTGTTCTAGGCGCTGGGGAGGTTACAAGGTGATCAGGTTGTCCCCCGGGGGGCTCACAGTTTTAATCCCCATTTTACAGATGAGGTAACTGAGGCACAGAGAGGTTGGGTGACTTGCCCAAGGTCACACAGCCGACAAGTGGCAGAGCCGGGATTAGAATCCACGACCTCTGACTCCCAAGTCCGGACTCTTTCCACTGAAAGCCGCCTATGTACGAAGCACTATTCTAAACGCTGGATCTGTGTGAACCCCTGCTCAAGGCTTGGGTGTGTGTCTGGGACTAACTCTTCTGGGTTTCCCTGCACATTTTCTGGGGCAGGGACATTTCGCACCTGCGCTTGTGAGTGCAGTTACCCGATGGTCACCGTCTTGTGGACCGCGGTCGTAGTCTCCCAAGCGCTTAGGACAGTGCCCTGCACCCAGTAAGCGCTCAATAAATATCATTAGTGGATTGGTTGCTGAGTGTATGGGGCTCCTATTTTTTCTTTTAGGCTGTTTTTATGGGCGGGTTTGTGTGTGCTTTTGAGGGTGTTCCCATCAGTGTGTATGCCGTCCACACCTACCCCCAGATTCTCCGACCACAACGAGCTTCAATTTTCAGTCGGAGCTGGGACTGGCAGCCCCAAAGTCTGGGAAGAGGGGGGTGTGTATGAGAGAGAGAGAAAAAAAGAGGGGCTTTTGTGTGTGTGTGTGTGTGTGTGTGTGTGTGTCTGAGAGTTTTGTGTGTGTGAAAGAGAGTTTTGTGTATGCATGTGTATGAGAGTTTTTGTGTGTGTGTTTTTCATGAGGTGTGTGCATGAGAGAGACAGAGAGAGGGTTTTTGTGTGTGAGAGTTTTGTGTGTGTGATAGTTTTGCATGTGTTTTTGTGTGTGTTTGTGTGTTAGAGAGTGTGAGTGGATGTATGAGAGAGAGGGTTTTTTTGTGTGAGAGTTTTGTGTATGGGTGTGTGTGTGAGAGAGTTTGTTTGTGTGTGTCAGAGAGTGTTTGTGTGTTTGTATGAGAGAGAGAAAGAGAGAGGGGTTTTTGTGTATGTGAGAGAGAGTTTTGCATGTGTGAAAGAGTTTTGTGTAGTATAATAATAATAATAATAATGGCATTTATTAAGCACTTACTATGTGCAAAGCACTGTTCTAAGCGCTGGGGAGGGTACAAGGTGATCAAGTTGTCCCATGTGGGGCTCACAGTCTTCATCCCCATTTTACATATGAGGTAAATGTAAATTGGGGGATCTGGGATTTGAACCCATGACCTCTGACTCCAAAGCCCGTGCTCTTTTCCACTGAGCCACGCTGTATGGGTGTGTGTGAGAGAGTTTTTGTGTGTGTGTTTTTTGTGTGAGTTTGTGTGTGTGCTGGAGAGTGTGTTTGTGTGTATGAGAAAGATAAAGAGAGAGGGGTTTTTTGTATGTGAGAGTTTTGTTGTCTGTCTCCCCCTTCTAGACTGTGAGCCTGTTGTTGGGTAGAGACCGTCTATGTATGTTGCAGATTTGTACTTCCCAAGCGCTTAGTACAGTGCTCTGCACACAGTAAGAGCTCAGTAAATATGATTGAATGAATGAATGACTAATAATAATAATAACAGTGATAATTATTATGTGCCATGTACCGTAAACAATGAGATAGATACAAGATAATCAGGTTCCCACAGGGGGCTGGAGGGCAAATAGGTATTGATTTCCCATTCTGCAGATGAGGGAACTTCGGGCCATAGAGGCTATGTGGCTTGTTCAAGGTCACACAGCAGGTAAGTGGTGGAGAGGGATTAGAATCCAGGGTCGCCTAAACTTTTTCTACTAGATTGGAGAGCAGGCTCTTAGAGTTTGTGATTGTGTCTTTCCATTTCATCTTAAGCAGTTAGTTGATGCAGGTACCCTTTGATCCTCTTGTTTGATTTACCTCTCTATATATCATTGGGAATGGGAGGAACTCCACAGTGAGAATTAGTGAATTCTAAAGTTCATTCCAGCAGTGGGCTAATAATACTTATTATGGTATTTGTTAAGCGCTTACTATGTTCCGAACATTGTTCTACGTGCTGAGGCAGATACAGGGTAATCAAGTTGTCCCACATGGGGCTCACAGGTTTAATCTCCAGTTGACAGATGAAGTAATTGAGGCACAGAGATGTTAAGCGGCTTGCCCAAGATCACCCAGCAGACAAATGACAGAGCCGAGATTAGGACCCATGTCCTCTGACTCCCAAGCCCCTGCTCTGTCCCCTAAGCCACACTCCTTTTCCACACTTTCTGCTAGCAAGGGCATGCTATATCAATGACATTTATTGAATTATTATCAGGTGCCGTTCTAATCTCTTAGTAGAGTACAATATTATAGAGTTAGTTAACATATTCCCTGCCCATAAAGAGTTTATAGTCTACACTCCTTCCCATCCTTTCTCCAGCTCCCTTCACCTATAACTTCTTCGGGAGAGGTAAAAGGATGTTGAGAGGATGGCCCTTGGACACTTAATGAGGGAAAACTCCTGAGGCGGCGCGTAGTGCTGTGACCATGGTGACTGGGAAATGTGATTTCAGGACTGTAAACATGTATATATTGTATATATGTATATATGTTTGTACATATTTATTACTCTATTTATCCTACTTGTACATATCTATTCTATTTATTTTATTTTGTCAGTATGTTTGGTTTTGTTCTCTGTCTCCTCCTTCTAGACTGTGAGCCCGCTGTTGGGTAGGGACTATCTCTATGTGTTGCTGACTTGTACTTCCCAAGCGCTTAGTACAGTGCTCTGCACACAGTAAGTGCTCAATAAATATGATTGATTGATTGATTGATTGACTGAGCTGGAATCACATAGGGCACCTCTGAACCACCGCCATGTACCTGAAGGCAGGTCTTGAGCCTAAGAGCCATCTATATCTGTATTTCTATCCCCTGCAGTGCAGTGGCTTAGAGTTTGGAGAAGGGAGAGTTCTACCATAGATACAAGCAGGATAAATGCTTAAAATAGTATAATGAATTACTGGTGCCACTTTCTATACCCATCAACCCTGTGCCTTGGATGATTGTCTTGCTTCTTTCCCATTTCCCATAACTCTGTGTGCAAAAAATATGATATCATAATAACAGTATTTGTTAAGTACCTACTAACTGCTAAGTGCTAAATTAAGCTCTGGGGCAGCTACAAAATAATCAGGTCCCTGTCCTACATGGGGATCACAGTCTAAGTAGGAGGGAGAACATTTTCATGCCCATTTTTCAGATGAGAAAACTGAGGCACAGAGAATTAAGTGGCTTGTCTAAATTCACAGAGCAGGCATGTGGCAAAGTCAGAATAGAACCCAGGCCTTCTGATTCCCACACCCATGCTCTTTCCACCAGGTCTCGCTGCTTCTCATTCCCGCAGACAAGCTAGGTTATAACCTCAGTCTTCAGTTGCATTCTTGATGAGTTGATTCTCCTACACAGTTCATAATCATTTGTATTTGTTCTTTTGCTCCGGCTCCAGGTTGTAAAATAGTCGAACTTTTAAACATGGCCCTGCCTGAGGGGTAACAAACTATGTCAAAGCTAATGTTAGGTGGTGCTTCCAGTCGCTTTTGAAACTCTTCCATCACAACAGGTTCTGAGCATCAAAGACCTTCTGTCAACCGTATATACCTCATGGGCATTAAATTCATGCATATTGACTGAAAAAGTGTGAAATCTCCTGTTTAGCATTTATTTATATGGTGTACAAAAGGATTAGCTTTTTTAAAACCTATTGAACGAAGCTCTCAAAACTCTAAGTTTCTCCCTGGTCATAATGAAAATCCGAAGAAACACTGAGAGTATTGAGAGAAAGTGGCCCTTGCTATGGAAGGGAGTTAAATGGCGGTGGGGCAGGGGGATTTAACCATGAACATTCATCTCATCTATATCTTAGATGATTTTGTGTGGCTGCATAAAAGGGCATACACACTTAGAATAAGAAATTATATCCTATGCAGTTTGTTGACCTCAAAATCAGATGAATTTAGCCTAGTATATTCTGAACACATTTGGAAAGGAAAATAATAACATCGCAAATTCTGTGTAACTTGATCCCTAGAGATAGAAAGCGTCAACTTTTTTACAAATAGATGTCTGCATATAATAACCAAACCATTAGGTAAATTAATGCCACACAAAGCAAATTTTCTAGCATTTCAAGAGTTCTAATTTTGGATTTTCTTTTTCAAAATGTAACATTGTTTCCTAAAAAATCGTAGAAAAGTGAAGTTAAAATGCCAAAAGCAATTAAAATTCATTATCTGATTAACTACACCTCCTAAAGCCTTAATGTTCTTTAAACTATCTTTAGAAAGAGAAAAGAAACCTCTATAGCATGTATCAGAACAACTTTCATCTAAAAAAAAAAATCAGAGAAGCAAAACTCAGTGAGAATTCTAGAATAGTTAATTTCTACAGAATTTGCCTGACAGTAAGATTTTTAAAAGCTGTAGCTAGATATCTGACCTTTTTATAAAAAAAGAAAATAATAAGTAGACTATTTCAAATTAAACACATCTGGTTTATGTTCCTAAACCTCTGGCCTTTATAAAGCTCTGCTCCCAACTCACACAAAATACCATTTAGGATTGCTTGACATAGTGACCCTTCCCTGTGGGTGGCTGGTTGTATAAACTGATTAAATAGAGTCAGGAATTTAACATACGTGCACCAAGGTAAAGCATGCATTGTAGTAATTGCTCACTTTTTCTTTCACTTTCTATCCACTACATTTTGTGTCATTTGGTTATTTTTAAGCTATAATTATTAAGATTTTTTTTGTTAAACCATGATGTCCAGCCACTTTGAGTTGGAGGAAAGACTACCTCAAACCGAAGAGCTCTGTATTATTATTTGAGCTTTAACAATCACAATACAAAGGACTCTTACAGTTGCCGGTGACTTCAAATTCTGTCACTAGTAAAAACCACTGAAGGATACGGTCAGGTTAGGTACATAAATCCAAATGGCCAGTAAATATTTAACCAACTCTTTTGTACTCAATTGAGTTAAAAATTAAATGGAGCATTGGTTGGGAAGATTTCATTTTTACCACTAGGCCATTAACAGAACATTCAATGTTGTTTGTGTAGTGTGTAATTCCTTCTGACTTTGCTTTCCATTTGCCTTCAGGACAAGCCAGTTTTAAACTGTTCAGTCCACTACACCATGGCATAACAGGTAATCTGTCTAATTACGGCCTATAAAAACGTTCAAAGTAAAATACTGAAGAGCAACGATAACCTGACTTTCACCTCTTCTTTGTACAGCAGCTTCCCAGACGCTGAGACACTCTGGCCATTAACTCAACTGTTTACACTCTGAGCTGAAATTCTCCTTTGCCAGAATGGCTCATTTCACAAATTACAAGTTTGTTCCTTCTTTTATAGGTAGAAGGCATTTATCATTTTTGTAAATAAGCAATCCCTGTCTTGTTCTGTTAGTAAATGAAATAATACTTGCCTGCAATTTCCATATGAAGCAGTACAGTATAACTAGAACCTAACCAATTGGAGATCTACTAGGAGTTATATTCTTTGTTTTTCTGCATTCATTTGGTGCATTTCAATGAATTATTAATTATAGCCAACAATGAAATATTATTTTGCTCTGATGCATAGCAAGATAAAAGATGCCCAAGAAAAATCTGGATGACAGCTCAAAGCAAAATGGCCAAAGTGCACTCATAAGTTACTTATCAGGAACAGCATGACATGCATCTGCCCATCAAATGAACCAAAGTGAAGGATTTTCTGAAAATTCAGATGTAATCTAAAGGGAGAAAACTCAAGATTTAGCATACAGATAAGGTAGCATCGATTTCATTTTTAAACAAAAGCTATGACTGACTAATATCAGAAGTATTCCTTTATTTCCAAGTTCCGTGTTGGTTTTTTTTTAAAGCCTGATGTGAATTTATAGGAAGGCTCTACAGAGGTCGCGGATTCTAATCCCTGCTCCGCCACTTGTCATCTG